>NW_007147316.1:0-306 GCF_000164805.1 Carlito syrichta
GGATTGGAATGCAATGGAATGGAATGTAAAGGAATGGAATGTAAAAGAATGGAATGGAATGGAATGTGTTGGAATGGAGAGGAATGGAAAGGAAAGGAATGGAAAAGAATGTAGAGGAATGGAATGGAATGGGGAGGACTGAAATGGAATGGAATGGAGAGGAATCGAGTGAACTGGAATGGAATGGAGAGGAATGGAATGGAAAGCAATAGAAAGGAATAGAATGGAGATGAATGGAATGGAATAGAATGGAGAGGAATGGAATGGAGAAGAATTGTATGGAATGGAGTGGAATGGATTAGAATG
>NW_007147317.1:0-365 GCF_000164805.1 Carlito syrichta
TGCAATGGAATGGAATGGAGAGTAATTGAATGGAATGGGAAGGAATAGAAGGGGATGGATTGGGTTGGAATGGAATGGATAGGAAAGGAATGCAGAGGAATGGAATGGAATGGACAGGAATGGAATTGAATTGAAATGAGTTGAATGCAATGGAATGGAAATGAATGGTATGGAATGGAATGGAATGGAGGGAAATGGAAAGGAATGGAATGGAATGGAGAGGAATGAAATGGAATGAAGAGGAATGGAATGGAATACAATGGAATGGAAAGCAATGGAGAGGAATGGAATTTAATTGAATGCATTGGAATGGAGATGAATGGTTTGTAATGGATTGGAATGGAGGGGAATGGAAAGGAAAGGAA
>NW_007147318.1:0-2469 GCF_000164805.1 Carlito syrichta
GAATGGAATAGAGAGGAATGGAATGGAATGGAGAGAAATGGAATGGAATGGAGAGGAATGGAATGGTGAAGAACTGCATGGAATTGAGTGGAATGGAATGGAATGGAAGGGGAGGGAATGGAATAGAGAGGAATGGAATGGAATCGAAAGGAGAGTAATGGAATGGAATGGAGAGAAAAGGAATGGAATGGCATGGAATGGATGGTATTAAATGGAATGAAGATGAATTGTATGGAATGGAGTGGAGAGGAAGGGAGTGGAATGGAATGGAATGGAGAGGAATGGTATGGATTGGAATGAAATGGAATGGAGAGGACTGGAATGGAATGGAAAGGAATGGAATGAAATGGAATGCAATGAAATGGAATGGAAGGGAGATGAATGGAGTACAATGGAATAGAGTGGAATGTAATGGAATAGTGTGTAATGGAATGGAATGGAAAGGAATGTAGAGGAATGGAGTGGAATGGAAAGGAATGGAAAGAAATGGAATGGAATGGAATAGAAAGGAATGGAGATGAATGCAGTTGAATGGAATGGAGTGGAATGGAATGGAAAGGAATGGCATGGAATGCAATAGAATGGAGATGAATTGTAAGGAATGGAATGGAATGTTGCAAAATGTAATGTAATGAAATGGAATGGAATGGAATGGAAAGGAATGGTGAGGAATGGAATGGAGAGAAATGGAATGGAATGGAAAGGAATGGAATGGAATAAACAGGAATGGAATGGAATGGTATGGAATGGAGATGAATGGAGTGAAATGGAATGTAAAGGAATGGGATGCAATGGAGAAGAATGGAATGGAATGGAATGGAATGGAATGGAATGATTGGAGATGAAGTGTAAGGAATGGAATGGATTGGAGAGAAATGAAATTGAATGGAATGGAGTGAAATGGAATGATATGAAATGGAATGGAGTGGAATGAAATGGAGAGGAATGGAATGGAATCGAACGGACTACAATGAAATGGAATGGAGAGGAATGAAATGGAAGGGAAAGCAATGGAATATAATGTAGAAGAAGGGAATGGAATGGAGAGGAATGGAATGGAATGGAGAAGAATGGAATGGAGAGGAATGGAATGGAATATAGAGGAATGGAATGGAATCAGGATGAATGGAATGGAATGGAATGGAGAAGAATGGAATAGACTTGATTGGAATGCAGAGGAAAGGAATGGAATGGACTGGAATGGAGAGGAATGGAATGGAATTCAATGGAATGAAGAGGAATGGAATGGATAGGAGAGGAATGGAAGAGAATGGAGAAGAATAGAATGAATGGAATGGAGAGGAATGAAATGGAATGGAATGGGATGGAATGGAATGGAATGGAGAGCAATGGAATGGAATGGAATGGAATGGAGAGAAATGTAATCTAATGGAATGGAATGGAGAGGAATGGAATGGAATGAATGGTAGGAAATGGATGATATGAATGGAGATGAACTGTATGGAATGGAGTGGAATGGAGAATAATGGAATGGAATGGAGAGGAATATAATGGAATGGAATGTAGAGGAACACAATAGAATGGTATGGAATAGAATGAAATGTAGCAGAATACAATGGAATGAAGAGGAATAGAATGGAGATGAATGGAATGGACTCGAGTGGAGAGTAATGCAATGGAATGGAAAGGAATGGAATGGAGAGGAATGGAATGGAGAAGTATTGTGTGCAATGGAATGGAATGGAGAAGAATGGAATGGGATGGAATGGAATGGGATGGAATGGTTGGAATGGAATGAGAGTCATGGAATGGAGAGATATGGAATGGAATGAAATGGAGGGAAATGGAATGGGATGGAATGCAATGGAGAGGAATGGAATAGATGCAATGGAATGGAATGAAATGCAGAGGAATGGAATGGAATGGAACGGAAAGGAATGGAAGGGAATGGAATGGAGACTAACGGAATGGAATTGAATGAAATGGAGAGGAATGGAAAGGAATAGAGGAATGGAAAGGATTGGAGAAAAATGGAATGGAGAGGAATAGAATGGAGAGGAATGGAATGGAGAAGTATTGTATGGAATGGAGTGGAATGGAATGGAATGGAATGGATTGGATTGGAATGGAATGGAATGGAATGTAGAGAAACGGTATGGAATGGAATGAAATGGAATGGAAAGGAATGCAGAGGAATAGAATGGAATGGAGAGGAATGGAATGTAATGGAAAGGAAAGAAATGAAATGGAATGGAGAGGAATGGAATGGACTGGATTGGAAAGCAATGGAATGGAATGGAAAGGAATGGAATGGAATGGAGAGGAATGGAATGGAATGGAGAGAAATGGAAAGAAACAGAATGGAGATGAATGGAATGGAATGGAGAGAAATGGAATGGAGAAATATTGTGTGCAATGGAATGGAGTGGACAGGAATGGAATGGAATGGATTGGAATGGAATGAAATGGAATGGAATGGAATGGAGAGGAATGGAATGGAAAGGACTT
>NW_007147319.1:0-7808 GCF_000164805.1 Carlito syrichta
TTTAAAAAATGAAATAAATAAATAAATGAAAGCTGTAAAACATGTGCAACTGACATTTGTTATTAATTTTTTAATTTTTTATTTAAAGATGGGTACAATTCAGGGTTGGGTATACAAATGTTCTTTATGCTGGGAATGATTTTTTTTTAAGTGTATAATATTTAAATGATAGCTTCTTTCCCCATTAATACATTAGAATACATGGTATAATTCTGCTTTCATCTTTGACAACTAGTATATTTCTCTCATAAATGGTGAATGTTTTATCCTGCAGAAATTGAAACTTATTGAGCTTCCAGATGTATATCTTCTTTATATAACTAAAACTTGAGCAGTTGTGTACCTAAGTAATATTTAGAAGACAAAATGTACAATAAATGTATTATAATTTAATACAGCTTTTTCTTTTATTAAAATTTGTGTACTTTTTTTGGTACTCTCTGTATTTTCTGCTAGTAATTTTGATTAAATGTTACAGAAACGCGATCCTTAGAGAAAAATATCCCCTACACTCTTGAAGAAAATATAAAATCAGATTGCACTGTTTTAAACCAATTCATATTTTTCAAAGTGTATTTCCATTGAATAACCTAGTATTTTCTCTACCTAAGACATAATGCTGTAGTCTGCAAGAAAGACTCAGATTAATCTAATATTTTTTAGTCACCAAGAATTGAAAACCTGGAACACAAAAAAAGACAATTTGAGCCGGGCTTGGTGGCTCAGCCTGTAATCCCGCACCTTCGGGAGGCTGAGATGAGTGGATTGCCTGAGCTCGCGGGTTCGAGACATGCCTAGGCAGGTGAGACCTCATCTCTACAATAAATCAAAAAATTAGCTGGGCGTGGTAGCATGTACCCATAATTCCGGCTACTCGGAGGGCTGAGGCGGAAGAATCACCAGAGCCCAGCAGGTCGAGGCTGTAGTGGCTGGAAGCAGCCACTGCACTCCAGTCTGGGCGACAGAGTGAGACTCCAACTCAAAAAAAAAAAAAGACAATTTGAAGCCCAACATTTAGAAAACAAAATAACTGAGATTTACAAAGAAGTAAGTATTTTGGATTCTCATTGCATAAAAATTTAGGTCATTGAAAATTCTGGAAAATTGACTTTGATCTTAGCTAAAGCAATGTTCAAATCCTGAGTGAACTCCTCGAAGGCTGTTAAATAATACAAAAAACATCCAAAAGTTTCTAAACACAAGAGAGTATAATAAAATATAATGTGAGTGTGTTATATCCAAGTTCCAACAGAACTCTGTGGCCATAATAAACAAAATTGTCTAGTTAGAATAGAACATAAAAACGACTTCAATAATAGGGAAGATATATTCTTAGACCTCCAATGAAATTGTCTCCCATGAATTTGAAAAATCAAGTCCTCTGAAAATACAAAGCCTGTCGTCTCAAGCTCAGCAGCACTTAATCTTGTGAACATGAGTAGTGTTTCTGGAAACCAGTGCTAAAGTTAAGAATTAGTTCATATAGTTTAAAGTTAACACACCAGAACTCCTCCTGACAGTCTGCTCTGATGATTAAAAGTTGTCTATTAAAAGACTACCTTGTCGGCAACCCCCTCAGGTCCCCTCCCACTGTGGGAGTTTTCTGTCTTCTCAATAAATCCAGCTTTAAAAAGAAAAAAGACTAGTTTACGCTGTGGATTCTTAAATGACCACTAGCCCTTGAGAAGTTTATGGATTAGTGTGAACAGCTTGTTTTCTTCACTTCTTGGGAATTAAAATCCATCATGTCTACAGCATTTGGCAGGGCACTGTAGGCAAGTCCTTGAAACTTAAGGATTGCTCAGAAGTTAAGGTCCCTCCAATTATGATGTCAAAGTCCTGAGGCTCATGTCATAATTGACAAACTGACATGCTTGTTTCCCTGAAATTGCTTTCATCTTTTAAATATAAACATTAGACTTTCAGGCAACATACAGATTCAATGCAAAACCCATTAAGTTAACAACATCATTATTCTCAGACCTGGAAATTACAATAAAGAATTCATATGAAAACATAAAAAACCATGAATAGCCAAAAGAATCCTTAGCAAAAGAAACAAAGTAGTAGGTATCACTCTTCCAGACTTCAAATTATTAACAAGGCTACAGTAAACAAAACACCTTGTATTGGTATTAGAATAGGCACATAGACCAATGGAACACGACAGAGATTTCAGAATCAAACTCAATTTCTCAACCAACTCATCTTTTTAAAAACCTCCAAGAACCACTAGGGAATGGAGAATATATTCAGTAAATGACGCTGGGAAATGTCTGACCATATGCAGAAGTTTTAAACAGGACCCCTAACTGTCACCATCCACATTAACTCTAAATGAATCAAAAACCTAAATGTAAAACCCCAAACTATAAGAATCTAAGAAAACGGAGGACACAACTTTAAGGAAATTGGAACCGGGAACCAATTCCTCTTCAGAACCCTTAATGCCCATACCTTAAAAAATAAGATAGATAAATGGGACTTCATCAAAATAATGAGCTTCTGCAAAAGAAAAGAAACCTTTAAAAGAGCAGGGAGTCAGCCCACAGACTGGGAAAAAAATATTCTCCAACTATATATCTGACAAAGTACTAACTTCTAGAATCTACAAGGAGGTCAAACAATTTGAAAGGAAAAACACAAACAGCCCATTTAAAAAGTGGGCAAATTACATGAATAGACACTTCTTGAAAGAAGAGATATGGGCAGCCAGCAGACACATGAGAAAGTGCTCAGTCTCACTCATCATCTGAGAAATGCAAATCAAAACCACTCTGAGATACCACCAAGCCCCTGTAAAAATGGCCATCATTAGTAAAACAAATTACAACCGGCTCAGTGGCTCAGCCTGTAATCCCATGCCTGGGGAGGCTGAGGTGAGTGAATTGCCTGAGCCCTCGGGTTCAAGACCCACCTGGGGCAACTTGGTGAGACCTCATCTCTACAATAAATCAAAAAAAATTAGCCGGGTGTGGTAGCACGTGCCTGTAGTTCCGGCTACTCAAAAGGCTGAGGTGGAAGGATCGCTGGAGCCAAGCAGGTCAGGCTGTGGTGGCCGGGAGCAGCCATTGCACTCCAGTCTGGGTGACAGAGTGAGACTCCAACTCAAAAAAACAAAAAAATAAAACAAATTACCACAGATGCTGACAAGGATGCGGAGAAAAAGAAATGTTTCCACACTACAGGTGGCCTGCACACTAGTGCAACCTCTTTGGAAGACAGTGTGGCAGTTACTAAAGGGACTCAAAATTGACTACCATATGACGTAGTAATTCACCTATAGAGAATATACCTGGAAGAAGTCAAATCATTTTTCAAAAAGATATCTGCACAAGTATATTTGTTGCAGCTCTAATCAAATTGTAAAAAACATGGAACCAACCATGTTACCTATCAAAGCTGGACTGTATAAAAAAATGTGGTACATATACACAATGAAATACTATGCAGTCATAAAGGACAGATATAAGAATTTTTCAGCACCTTGGAAGGATTTGAAGTCGGTCATTTTCAGTAATTTATCACAGAAACAAAGAACAGAGTTCCATATGTTGTCACTCATAAGCTGACCTTGAACAATTATAATGTTATAAGAAAGTGACTGGCCATAGTGGGAAACTGTTGAGGGGTGGGTTTAGATTGGTAATGAAGGGATACTGCTAAGGAAAGGAGAGGCATACCTCTTCATCCAGGGTCCCTGCATGATAAATGTATGTATATCTAACACTGAATATTACCCACATCTTTATAATAAAAATTAAAATAAATAAATAAATGAAGGAGATAACCCATGTGCAACTGACTTTATTTGTTTAATTTATTTCTTCTTTTTTTTATTTTAAAGATGGGTACAATTCAGGGTCGTGTATACAAATGTTCAGTATGCTGGGAATGATTTTAAACAGTGTATAATATTTCAATGATATCTTCTTTCCCCATTAATACATTAGAATTCATGGAATAATTCTGCTTTCCTCCTTGACAAATAGTATGTTTCTCACATAACTGATGAATGTTTTATTCTCCAGAAATTGAAACTTGTTGAGCCTCCAGATGTAAATCATCCTTATATATTTAAACCTAGAGCAATTGTGTACTTAACTGCTATTTAGAAGTAAAAATGCATAATAAATCTTAATAATTTTACACTAAATATGTATTAAAATTTAAACACTTTTTCCTTTTTAAAAAATTGTGTACTTTTTTTGGTACCTTCTGTATTTTCTGTTGGTTAATTTTGATTAAATGTTACAGATATGCGATCCTTAGAGAAAATGTCCCCTACACTCTTGAAGGAAATATAAAATCACATTCCCCTGATGTTTAAAAGAAATTTATATTTTTCAAAGTGTATTTCCATTGAATCACCTAGTATTTTCCCTACCTAAGACATAATGCTATACTCTGCAAGAAAGACTCAGATTAACCTGATATTTTTCAGTCACCAAGCATTTAAAATCTGGCATACAAAAAAAGACAATTTGGGGCCCAACATTTATAAAACAAAATAACATGGAGATTTACAAAGTAGTAAGTATTTTGTATTCTCATTGGCATAAAAATTTAGATAATTGAAAATTCTGGAAAATTGACTTTGATCTTAGCTAAAGCAATGTTCAAATCCTGAGAGAAAAAACTGCTCAAAGACTGTTAAATAATACTAAAAACATCGATATTTTCTAAACTAAAGAAAGTGCTAAAATATTATTTGGTTGTGCTATAACCAAGCTCCAACAGGACTCTGTGGCCATAATAAGCAAAATTGTCTAGATAGAACATAAAAATGACTTCAATAATAGGGCAGATATAGTCTCAGACGTCCAATGAAATTGTCTCCCATGAAGTTGAAAAATCAAGTCCTTTGAAAATAGAAAGCCTCTCTTCTAAAGCTCAACAGCACTTAATCTTGCGACCATGAGTTGTGTTTCAGGAAACTAGTTCTAAAGTTAAGAATTAGTTCATATGGTTTGAGTAAACACGTCAAAACTTCTGCTGACTCACAGTCTGTTTTGATGATAAATAGTTGTCTATTAAAAGACTACATTGTTGGCAACACCCTCAGGTACCCTCCCTCTGTGGGAGCTTCTCTGTCCCCTCAATAAATTCTTCTTAAAAAAAAAAAGACTACCTGCTCAGTGGATTCTTGAATGACCAATTAGTCCTAGAGTAGTTTTTGGATTGGTGTGAACACCTTGTTTTCTTCACTTGTTGGGACTGAGAATCCATCATGTCTACAGCATTTGGCAGAGCACTGTAGGCAAGTCTTTGAAACCTACGGATTGCTTAGTCAAGGTCCCTCCCATTATGATGTCAAAGTCCTGAGGCTCATGTCATAATTGACAAACTGACATGCTTTTTTCCCTGACTTTGCTTTCATCTTTTAATTTAAAAATTAGCCCTTTAGACAATCTACAGATTCAATGCAATACCCATTGAGTTAACAACATCATTCTTCTTAGACCTGGAAATGACAATAAAGAATGTATATAAAAATATAAACAAGCACAAATAGCCAAAAGAATCCTTATAAAAAATAAAAATAAAAAATAAACGAGAAGATATCACTCTTCCAGACTTCAAACTTTACTATAACGTACAGTAATCAAAACACCATGGTATTGATACAAGAACAGACACACAGAACAAGGGAACAGGACAGAGATTCTGGAATCAAAGCCTCAATTTGTCAACCAACTCATCATTGAAAAACCTTTGAAAAACCTCCTAGAACCACTTGGGAAAAGAGAATTTATTCAGTAAATGATGCTGGGAAAAGACTGACATCATGCAGAAGATTGAAATATGACCCCTAACTATCACCATATACGTTACCTCTAAATGGATCAAAGATGTAAACGTGAAATCCCAAACTATAAGAATCTTAGAAAACACAGGAGAGCCGGGCTCAGTGGCTCAGCCTGTAATCCCACACTTTGGGAGCCTGAGGTGAGTGGATTGCCTGAGCCCGTGGGTTCGAGACCCGCCAGGGCAACTTGGTGAGACCTCATCTCTACTATAAATTATAAAATCAGCCTGGCGTGGTAGTGCATACCTGTAATTCCAGCTACTCAGAAGGCTGAAGTGGAAGGATCGCCTGAGCCCAGCAGGTAGTGGCTGTGATGGCCAGGAGCAGCCACTGCACTCCAGTCTGGGTGACAGAGTGAGACTCCAACTCAAAAAAAAAAAAAAAGAAAGAAAGAAAAAGAAAAAGAAAAGAAAAGGAAAACGTAGGAGACACATTATGGAAATTGGAACTGGGAACAATTCCTCTTCAGAACCCTAAATGCCCATACCTTAAGAAATAACATAATCAAGTGGGACCTCATCAAATTAATGAGCTTCTGCAAAACAAAAGAAACCATCAAAAGAGCAGGGATACAGCAAAAAGAATGGGAAAAAATATTCTCCGTCTATTTATCTGAAAAAGCCTAACATCTAGGATCTACCAGGAACTCAAACACTCTGAAAGGAAATAGACAAACAGCCCTCTTAAAAGTGAGCAGTATGCATGAGTAGACGTTTATCAAAAACAGAGATATGTGCAACCAGCAGACACATGAAAAAGTACTCAGCCTCATTCATCATCAGAGAAATGCAAATCAAAACCACATTAAGATACATCAGTCCCTGTAAGAATGGCCATCATAAATAAAACTAACAACAGATGCTGGCAAGGATGCAGCGAAAAAGAAATGTTTCTTCAATGCAGGTGGCCTACACACTAGTGCAAACTCTTTGGAAGACAGTGTGGCAATTTCTAAAGGGACTAGAAATTGACCTACCATATGACCCATTAATTCACCTATAGGGAATATACCTGGAGGAAGTCAAATCATTTTCCAAAAAGATTCCTGCACAAGTGTGTTTGTTGCAGCTCTAAACACAACATGGAACCAAACCTTTTACAATCGAAGCTGTACTGGATTAAAAAAATGCAGTACATATACACAATGAAATATTATACTGTCATAAAGAAGTAGAAGATATAAGGATTATGCAGGACTTTGGATGGATTTGAGGTCGGTCATTTTCAGTGATTTATCACAGAAACAAAGAACAGAGTTTCATATGATCCCACTCATAATCTGACCTTGAACAATTATAATGTCATAAGAAAGAGATTGGCCTTAGTAGGAAACTGTCAAGAGGGAGGGGTAAGATTGGGAGTGGAGAGATACTGCTAAGGGAGGGAGGAGCATATCTCATCAACCAGGGTCCCTGCATGATCAATGTTTGCATATCTAACGCTAAATTGTACCCCACAGCTTTACAATAAAAATTAAAATAAATATATAAATAAATGAAAGCTGTAAAACATATGCAACAGACTTTATTTGCTTTATAATATTATTATTTTTATTTTAAAGATGAGTACAATTCAGTGTTGGGTAGACAAATGTTCATCATACTGGGAATGATTTTAAACAAACTATAATATTTCAATGATAGCTTCTTTCCCCATTAATACATTAAAATACATGGTATAATTCTGCTTTCAACTTTGACAACTAGTGTGTTTCTCACATATATGGTGAATGATTTAATCTGCAAAAATTGAAACTTGTTGAGCTTCCAGATATATATCATCCTTATATAACTAAATCTTGAGCAATTGTGTACCTAAGTGCTATTTAGAAGACAAAATGCGTAATAAATCTTATAATTTTAGAGCAAAATAAGTATTACAATTTAATGCAGGTTTTTCCTATAGTAAAATTTGTGTACTTTTTTTGGTACCCTCTATATTTTCTGCTAGTTAATTTTGATTAAATATTACAGATATGTGATACTTAGGAAAAATTTTG
>NW_007147320.1:0-846 GCF_000164805.1 Carlito syrichta
CGAGAAGATATCACTCTTCCAGACTTCAAACTTACTATAACGTACAGTAATCAAAACACCATGGTATTGATACAAGAACAGACACACAGAACAAGGGAACAGGACAGAGATTCTGGAATCAAAGCCTCAATTTGTCAACCAACTCATCATTGAAAAACCTTTGAAAAACCTCCTAGAACCACTTGGGAAAAGAGAATTTATTCAGTAAATGATGCTGGGAAAAGACTGACATCATGCAGAAGATTGAAATATGACCCCTAACTATCACCATATACGTTACCTCTAAATGGATCAAAGATGTAAACGTGAAATCCCAAACTATAAGAACCTTAGAAAACACAGGAGAGCCGGGCTCAGTGGCTCAGCCTGTAATCCCACACTTTGGGAGCCTGAGGTGAGTGGATTGCCTGAGCCCGCGGGTTCGAGACCCGCCAGGGCAACTTTGTGAGACCTCATCTCTACTATAAATTATAAAATCAGCCTGGCATGATACTGCATACCTGTAATTCCAGCTACTCGGAAGGCTGAAGTGGAAGGATCGCCTGAGCCCAGCAGGTAGCGGCTGTGGTGGCCAGGAGCAGCCACTGCACTCCAGTCTGGGTGACAGAGTGAGACTCCAACTCAAAAAAAAAAAAGAAAGAAAGAAAGAAAAGAAAACGCAGGAGACACATTTATGGAAATTGGAACTGGGAACAATTCCTCTTCAGAACCCTAAATGCCTATACCTTAAGAAATAACATAATCAAGTGGGACCTCATCAAATTAATGAGCTTCTGCAAACAAAAGAAACCATCAAAAGAGCAGGGCTACAGCAAAAAGAATGGAAAAAATATTCTCCGTCTATTT
>NW_007147321.1:0-1065 GCF_000164805.1 Carlito syrichta
CACTTGGGAAAAGAGAATTATTCAGTAAATGATGCTGGGAAAAGACTGACATCATGCAGAAGATTGAAATATGACCCCTAACTATCACCATATACGTTACCTCTAAATGGATCAAAGATGTAAACGTGAAATCCCAAACTATAAGAACCTTAGAAAACACAGGAGAGCCGGGCTCAGTGGCTCAGCCTGTAATCCCACACTTTGGGAGCCTGAGGTGAGTGGATTGCCTGAGCCCGCGGGTTCGAGACCCGCCAGGGCAACTTTGTGAGACCTCATCTCTACTATAAATTATAAAATCAGCCTGGCATGATACTGCATACCTGTAATTCCAGCTACTCGGAAGGCTGAAGTGGAAGGATCGCCTGAGCCCAGCAGGTAGCGGCTGTGGTGGCCAGGAGCAGCCACTGCACTCCAGTCTGGGTGACAGAGTGAGACTCCAACTCAAAAAAAAAAAAGAAAGAAAGAAAGAAAAGAAAACGCAGGAGACACATTTATGGAAATTGGAACTGGGAACAATTCCTCTTCAGAACCCTAAATGCCTATACCTTAAGAAATAACATAATCAAGTGGGACCTCATCAAATTAATGAGCTTCTGCAAAACAAAAGAAACCATCAAAAGAGCAGGGCTACAGCAAAAAGAATGGGAAAAAATATTCTCCGTCTATTTATCTGAAAAAGCCTAACATCTAGGATCTACCAGGAACTCAAACACTCTGAAAGGAAATAGACAAACAGCCCTCTTAAAAGTGAGCAGTATGCATGAGTAGACGTTTATCAAAAACAGAGATATGTGCAACCAGCAGACACATGAAAAAGTACTCAGCCTCACTCATCATCAGAGAAATGCAAATCAAAACCACATTAAGATACCATCAGTCCCTGTAAGAATGGCCATCATAAATAAAACTAACAACAGATGCTAGCAAGGATGGAGCGAAAAAGAAATGTTTCTTCAATGCAGGTGGCCTACACACTAGAGCAAACTCTTTGGAAGACATTGTGGCAATTTCTAAAGGGACTAGAAATTGACCTACCATATGACCCATTAATTCACCTATAGGGAA
>NW_007147322.1:0-3455 GCF_000164805.1 Carlito syrichta
TCATAATCTGACCTTGAACAATTTAATGCCATAAGAAAGAGATTGGCCTTAGTAGGAAACTGTCAAGAGGGAGGGGTAAGATTGGGAGTGGAGAGATACTGCTAAAGGAGGGAGGAGCATATCTCATCAACTAGGGTCCCTGCATGATCAATGTTTGTATATCTAACGCTAAATTGTACCCCACAGCTTTACAATAAAAATTAAAATAAATATATAAATAAATGAAAGCTGTAAAACATATGCAACAGACTTTATTTGCTTTATAATATTATTATTTTTATTTTAAAGATGAGTACAATTCTGTGTTGGGTAGACAAATGTTCATCATACTGGGAATGATTTTAAACAAACTATAATATTTCAATGATAGCTTCTTTCCCCATTAATACATTAGAATACATGGTATAATTCTGCTTTCAACTTTGACAACTAGTGTGTTTCTCACATATATGGTGAATGATTTAATCTGCAAAAATTGAAACTTGTTGAGCTTCCAGATATCTATCATCCTTATATAACTAAATCTTGAGCAATTGTGTACCTAAGTGCTATTTAGAAGACAAAATGCGTAATAAATCTTATAATTTTAGAGCAAAATAAGTATTACAATTTAATGCAGGTTTTTCCTATAGTAAAATTTGTGTACTTTTTTTGGTACCCTCTATATTTTCTGCTAGTTAATTTTGATTAAATATTACAGATATGTGATACTTAGGAAAAATTTTCACCTACATTCTTATAAATATAAGAAATATAAAATCAAATTCCCCTGATGTTTTAAAGCAACAAATATTTTTCAAAGTGAATTTCCATTGAATCACCTACCATTTCTTCTACCAAAGACATAATGCCAGACTCTGCAAGAAATCTCAGATTAATCTGATACTTTTTAGTCACCAAGGATTTAAAATCTAGCACACAAAAAAAGACAATTTGGGGCCCAACAATTATAAAACAAAATAACATGGAGATTTACAAAGAAGTAAGTATTTTGATTTCTCATTAGTATAAAAATTTAAGTAATTAAAAATTCTGGAAAATTGGTTTTGATCTTAGCTAAAGCAATGTTCAAATCCTGAGAGAAAAACTGCCCAAAGGCTGTTAAATAATACTAAAAACACCCAAAAGTCTCTAAACTAAAGAAAGTGCTAAAATATTATTTGGTTGTGCTATAACCAAGCTCCAACAGTACTCTCTGACCATAATAAGAAAAATTACATAGATAGAACAGAACATAAAAACAACTTCAATAATAAGGCAGATATATTCTTAGACCTCCCATGAAATTGTCTCCCATGATGTTGATAAATCAAGTCCTCTGAAAATACAAAGTCTGTCTTCTCAAGCTCAGCAGCCCTTAATCTTGCGAACATAAGTAGTGTTTCAGGAAACCAGTGCTAAAGTTAAGAATTAGTTCATATGATTTAGAATAAACATGCCAGAACACCTCTTGACTAACAGTCTGCTTTGATGATAAAAAGTTGTCTATTATAAGACTACCTTATTGGCAACCCCCTCAGGTCCCCTACCATTGTGGAAGAGTTTCTGTCCTCTCACTAAATCCTGCATTAAAAAAACATAGTACCTAGCTCAGTGGATTCTTGAATGACCACTTAGCCCTGGAGAAATTTTTGGATTGGTGTGAGTATATTGTTTTCTTCACTTCTTGGGACTGAAAATCCATCATGTCTGCAGCATTTGGCAGAACACTGTAGGCAAGTCCTTGAAACCTAAGGATTGCTCAGTAGTCAAGGTCCCTCCCATTTTTATGTCAAAGTCCTGAGGCTCATGTCATAATTGTCAAACTGATATGCTGGTTTCCCTGACTTTGCTTTCATCTTTTAAATTTAAAAATTAGCCTTGTAAGCAATCTACAGATTCAATGCAATACCCTTTAAGTTAACAACACCATTCTTCTCAGACCTGGAAATTACAACAAAGAATTCATTAAAAAAGTATAAATAAGCACGATTAGGCGTTAGAATCCTAAGCAAAAGAAACAAAGCAGGAGGTATCACTCTTCCAGACTTCAAAGTTTACTATAAGCCTACAGTAATCAAACAGCCTATTATTGGTACAAGTACAGGCACGTACATCAATGGAACAGGACAGAGATCTGAAATCAAAGCCTCAATTTCTCAATCAACTCATCTTTGAACAAAACTCCAAGACCAAATGGGGAATGGAGAACATATTCAGTAAATGATGCTGGGAAAAGACTGACAACATGCAGAAGACTGGAACAGGACCCCTAAGTATCACCATACATATTAACGCTAAATGGATCAAAGAACTAAATGTAAAACCCTAAACTATAAGAATCTTAGAAAACGAGGAGACACATTTATGGAAATTGGAACCGGGAACCAATTCCACTTCAGAACCCTAAATGCCCATACCTTAAGAAATAAGATAGACAAGTTGAACCTCATCAAATTAATGAGGTTCTTCAAAACAAAAGAAACCATCAAAAGAGCAGGGAGACAGCCCACAGAATGAAAAAAATATATTCTGCAACCATATATCTGACAAAGGCCTAACGTAGGATCTAAGAGAACTCACAACACTTAAAAGGAAACAGACAAACAGCCCATTTAAAAAGTGGGCAAAATACATGAATAGACACCTCTCAAAAGAAGAGATATGAGTATCCAGTGACACATGAAAAAGTATTCAGCTTCACTCATCATCAGAGAAATTCAAGTCAAAACCACACAGAGATACCGCCAAGCCCCTGTAAGAATGGCCATCATTAATTAAAACAATAACAGATAATGGCGAGGATGCAGAGAAAAAGAAATGCTTCTACACTGCAGGTGGACTACACACTAGTGCAACCACTTTGGAAGACAGTGTAGCAGTTTCTAAAGGGACTAGAAATTGACCTACCATATGACCCAGTAATTCACCTATAGAGAATATACCTGGAGGAAGTCAAATCATTTTAGAAAAAAGATACCTGCACAAGTATGTTTGTTACAACTCTAATCACAATTTCTAAAAACATGGAACCAACCATGTTGCCCATCGAAGCAGGACTGGAAAAAAAATGTGGTACATATACACAATGAAATATTATACAGCCATAAAGGAGGAGAGATATAAGGATTATGCAGCACCTTGGATGGATTTGATGTCGGTGATTCTCAGTGATTTATCACAGAAACAAAGAGCAGAGTTCCAAATGGCCCCACTAATAAGCTGACCTTGAACAATTATAATGCTATCAGAAAGAAATTGGCCATAGTGGGAAACTGTCGAGAGGAAGGGGTGAGATTGGAAGTGGAGGGATACTGCTAAGGGAGGGAGTGGCATACTTCATCACCAGGGTCCCTGCATGATCAATGTTTTTATACCTAATGCTGAATTGTACCCCACAGCTTTATGCTAAAAATTAAAATAAATATATAAATAAATGAAAACTGTAAAACATGTGCAACTGACTTGATTTTTTA
>NW_007147323.1:0-804 GCF_000164805.1 Carlito syrichta
AACTTGTTAAGTTTTCATATGTATATAATCCTTCTATAACTAAGCTTGAGCAATTGTGTGTACCTAAGTAAAATTTAGAATACAAAATGCGTTATAAATCTTGTAATTATAGAACAAAATAATTATTACAATTTAATACAGCTTTTTCCTTTCGTAAAATTTGTGTACTTTTTTTGGTACACTCTATATTTTCTGCTAGATAATTTGGTTGAATGTTACAGATATGCAAACCTCAGAGAAAAGATTCATCTACATATTTGAAGGAAATATTCCCCTTATATTTTAAACCAATTTTATTTTTCAAATTGTATTTCCATTGAATCACCTAGTATTTTCTCTATCTAAGACATAGTGCAGCACTCTACAAAAAAGTCTCAGATTAATATGATACATTTAAAAACCAAGCATTTAAAATCACACACACACACACAAAAGACATTTGGGACCCAATATTTATAAATGAAATTAACATGGAGATTTACAAAGAAGTATTTAGGCAGCTCATTAGTATAAAATTTAGAAAACTGAAAATTCTGGAAAACTGACTGATCTTAGCTAAAGCAAAGTTCAAATCCTGAGAGAAAACAGCTCAAAGGCTGATAAAAAAAATACTAAAAACATTTTCTAAAATATAGAAAGTGCTAAAATACTATTTGGTTGTGCTATAACCAAGCACCAACAGGACTCTGTAACCATAAAAATAAAAGACTACCTCGTGGGCAACCCCCTCAGGTCCCCTCCCACTGTGGGAGATTTTCTTTCCTCTCAATAATCCTGCTTGAAAAAAATGACTATATTGTTCAG
>NW_007147324.1:0-845 GCF_000164805.1 Carlito syrichta
ACATGGAGATTTACAAAGAAGTATTTAGGCAGCTCATTAGTATAAAATTTAGAAAACTGAAAATTCTGGAAAACTGACTGATCTTAGCTAAAGCAAAGTTCAAATCCTGAGAGAAAACAGCTCAAAGGCTGATAAAAAAAATACTAAAAACTGAAAATTTTCTAAACTATAGAAAGTGCTAAAATACTATTTGGTTGTGCTATAACCAAGCACCAACAGGACTCTGTAACCATAAAAATAAAAGACTACCTCGTGGGCAACCCCCTCAGGTCCCCTCCCACTGTGGGAGATTTTCTTTCCTCTCAATAAATCCTGCTTGAAAAAAAATGACTATATTGTTCAGTAGATTCTTGAATGGCCACTTATCCCTGAAGAAGTTTTGAATAGGTGTGAACACCTTGTTTCCTTCACTTCTTGGGAATGAAAATCCACCACGTCTACTGCATTTGGCAGAGCACTGTACACATGTCCATGAAACCTAAGGATTGCTCACTACTCCAGGCCCCTAGCATTATGATGTCAAAGTTCTGAGGCTGACGTCATAAAGGACAATCTGACATGCTTGTTTCCCTGACTTTGCTTACATCTTTTAATTTAAAAATAGCCTTTTAGGCAATCTACAGATTCAATAAAATAACCATTAAGTTAACATCATTCCTCTCAGACTTGAAAATTACAATAAATAATTCATATGAAACCATAAACAATCATGAATAGCCAAAAGAATCCTTATAAAAGATACACAGCAGGAGCCATCATGCTTCCAGACTTCAAACTTTACTATAAGTTTACAATAATTAAAACAGTCTGGTATTGGTACAAGAATGGGTAAAACAAAAGAAACC
>NW_007147325.1:0-841 GCF_000164805.1 Carlito syrichta
TCACATGAAAATGTGGTCAGCTTCATTCATCATCAAAGAAATGCAAATGAAAACCACATCGAAATACCACCTAACCTCTGTAAGAATGGCCATCATTAATAAAACAAACAATAACAGATGCTGGTAATGATTTGAAAAAAAAAATTCTTCTACACTGCATGTGGACTGAAAACTAGAGCAACATCTATGGAAAACAGTGTGGCAGCTTCTAAAGGAACAAGAAATTGACCTACCATGTGACTCAGTAATCCCCCTGTAGAGAATACACCTGGAGGAACTCAAATCATTTTACCAAAAAGATACCTGCACAAGTATGTTTGTTGCAGCTCTGATCACAATAGCAAAACACATGGTACCAACCATGTTGCCCATCAAAGCTGGAATGGATAAAATAAATGTGGTATATACACACAACGGAATATTATGCAGCCTTAAAAAAGGAAAGACGTAAGGAATCTTCAGATTGTTGGATGGATATGAAGTAGGTCATTCTCAGTGATTTATCACAGAAACAAAGAACATAGTTCAATATGTTCCCCTTCAGGAGATGAACTTGATCAATTATATTGCTATAAGAAAGTGATGGGCAGTAGTGGAAAATTTTAAGGGGGAGGGGTGAGATTGGCACTAGAGGGATACTGCTAAGGGAGGGCCGGACATACCTCATGAACCAGGGACCATACATAATCAATGTTTGTATATGTAACTCTGAATTGTACCCCACATTTTTAAAAAAATTAAGATGAATAAATAAATGAAATGAAAACTGTAAAGTGTCCAACTGACTATATTTGTTTATTCTATTTTTTAATTTTTTTTACTTTATAGATGGTTACAATTC
>NW_007147326.1:0-937 GCF_000164805.1 Carlito syrichta
TGATTAAATGTTCCAGATATGCAATCTTAGAGAAAAGTTTCCCCTACACATATAAAGGAAATATGAAATCACATTTGCCTTATATTTTAAACCAATATATATTTTTGAAAGTGTATTCCCATTGAATCACCTAATATTTTCTCTACCTAAGACATAAGGCTGAACTCTGCAACAAAATCTCAGATTAGATTAATACTTTAATCACCAAACATTTAAAATCAGTCACACACAAAAGAAACAATTTGGGTCCGAATATTTATAAACCAAAATAACATGGAGATTTACAAAGAAGCAAGTATTTGTGCTCCACATTACTAAAAAAATTTACATAATTGAAAATTCTGGAAAATTGACTTTGATCATACCTAAAGAAATGTCCAAATCATGAGAGAAAAACTGCTCCAAAGCTGTTAAATAATAGTAAAAACATCCAAAAGTTTCTAAATTAAAGAAACTGATAAAATCTTATTTTGTTATGATATTTATTGTGACAAGCTCCAACAGGACTCTGTGAATATAATAATAAAAGACTACCTCATGGGCAGGCAACCCCTGCATATCCCCTCCCATAGTGGGAGCTTTTCTGTCCTCTCAATTAATCCTGCTTTAAAAAAAAAAGAGAGACTACCTTATTCAGTGGATTCTTGAATGGCCACTTATCCCTGGAGAAGTTTTGGATAGGTGTGAACACCTTGTTTCCTTCACTTCTTGGGCATGAAAATCTACCATGTCTACCGATTTTGACAGAGCACTGTACACATGACCTTGAAACCTAAGGATTGTTCAGTAGTCAAGGTTACTCCATTATGATGTCAAAGTCTTGAGGCTGATGTTATCAATAACAATGTGACATGCTTATTTCCCTGACTCTGCTTACATCTTTACTTTAAAAATTAGCCTTTTACGCAATCTACAGATTCAATGAAATAACGATTAA
>NW_007147327.1:0-4533 GCF_000164805.1 Carlito syrichta
AAAATCTACCATGTCTACCAATTTTGACAGAGCACTGTACACATGACCTTGAAACCTAAGGATTGTTCAGTAGTCAAGGTTACTCCCATTATGATGTCAAAGTCCTGAGGCTAACAATGTGACATGCTTATTTCCCTGACTCTGCTTACATCTTTTACTTTAAAAATTAGCCTTTTACGCAATCTACAGATTCAATGAAATAACCATTAAGTTAACATCATTCTTCTCGCACCTGGAAATTACAATAAAGAATTCATACGAAACCATAAACAATCATGGATAGCCAAAAGAATCCTTATCAAAAAAACAAAGCCGAAGCTATCACTCTTCCAGACTTCAAACTTTACTATAAGTTTACAGTAATCAAAACAGCCTTGGATTTGTCCAAGAATCGGCAGACAGGCCAAAGGATCGGGACAGAGAATGAAATCCTCAAATTCTCAACCAACTCATCTTTGGAGAAACCTCCATGTCCCACAGGGGAATGGAGAACATATTCATCAAATGGTGTTGGGAACAGTCTCACCACATGCACAAGATTAAAACAGGACCCCTAACAATCACCATAACTTAATCATCCATTAACTCTAAATGGAACAAAGACTTAAACATAAAACACCAAATTATAATAATCTTAGAAAACGAAGGGACACTTTTATGAAAACTGGAACAGGGTACTAATTCCTCTTCAGAACCCTAAATGCCCATACCTTAAGAAGTAAGTTAGACAAGTGGAATCTCCTCAAATTAATAAACTTCTGCAAAGCAAAAGAAACCATCAAAAGAGCAGAGAGACAGCCCACAGAATGGGAAAACTATTCTCCAACTACATATCTGACAAAGTCATAACATCTAGGATCTACAAGAAACCCAAACACTCAGAAAAACACAGAAAAAGAGTCCCTTTAAAAAGTGGGAAAAATACATGATTGGAGAATTCTCATAAGAAGAGATACGGGCAGCCAGCAGACACATGAAAAAGTGCTCAGCCTCACACATCATCAAAGAAATGCAAATGAAAACCACATTGAAATACCACATACCCCTTGTAAGAATGTCCATCATTAATTAAAATCAATAACAGATGCTGCTAAGGATTTGGGGGAAAAAATGCTTCTAAACTGCATGTGGAATGAAAACAAGAGCAACATCTTTGGAAAACAGTGTGGCGGTTTCTAAAGGGACAATAAATTGACCTATCATGTGACTCATTAATTCCCCTGTAAAGAATATACATGGAGGAACTCAAATCATTTTACCAAAAAGATACCTGTACAAGTATTTTTGTTGCAGTTCTAATCACAATTGCAAAAAACATAGTACCAACCATGTTGCCCATCAAAGCTGTAATGGATAAAATAAATATGGTACAAACACACAATGGAATGTTATGCAGCCATAAAAAAGGGCAGATATAAGGATTTTGTAAAATGTTTGATTGATATGAGGTAGGTCATTCTCAGTGATTTATCACAGAAAAGAAAGAACAGATTTCCATATGGTCTCCCTCATGAGATGAACTTTATCAACTATAGAGCTATAAGAAAGTGATTCGCAGTAGTGGCAAACTGTTTAGTCGGAGGGGTGAGATTGGCAGTGGAGGGATACTGCTAAGGGAGGCAGTGGCGTACCTTATCAACCAGGGACCCCACATAAACAATGTTCGTATATCTAAATCTGAATTGTTCCCCACATTTTTTATAAAATTAAAATAAATAAATAAATAAAAGCTGTAAAACGTGGAACAGACTTTATTTGTTTTATTCTTTTTTTTCTTTTTTTCTTTAAAGTTGGTTAAAATTCAGGGTTGGGTATAGAAATGTTCATTATGCAGGTATTGATTTTTTAAGAAGTGTATAATACTCCAAAGATAACATTTTCCTATTAATATGTTAGAATACATGTTTATTTCTGCTTTCAACTTTGACAAGTAGTATGTTTCTCACATAAATTCTGAATGTTTTATTCTGCACAAATTAAAACTTGAGATTCCAGATGGGCATCCTCGTTAGATAACTAAATCTTGAAGATCAGTTTACCTTTAGTGCTATTCAGAAGACAGAATGAATAATAAATCTTAATAATTTTAGAAAATAAAAGAGTATCAAAATTTAATACAGCTTTCTCATTTCTTATAATTTGTGTACATTTTCTTCGTACACTCTTTATATTCTGCTAGTTAATTTTGATTAAATGTTACAGATATATCATCCTAGAGAAAAGTTTCCCCTACATATTTGAAGGAAATCAAAAATCACATTCCCCTTATATTTTAAACCAATTTATATTTTTCAAAGTGTATTTTTATTGAATCACCTAATATTTTCTCTACTAAGACATAATGCAATACTGTGCAACAGTCTCAGATTAATCTGATACTTTTAATTGCCAAGCATATAAAATCAGGCACACACAAAAGAGACAATTTGGGGCCGAAAATTTATAAACCAAAATAACATGAAAAATTACAAAGAAGTAAGTATTTGGGCTCCTCATTAGTATAAAAATTTAGATAATTGAAAAATCTGGAAAACTGTCTTTGACCTTAGCTAAAGCAATATTCAAATCCTGAGAGAAAAACTGCTCAAAGGCTGTTAAATTGTCATAAAAATATCCAAAATATCTAAATTAAAGAAAGTGCTAAAATATTACTTGGTTGTGTTATGACCAAGCTCCAGCAGGACTTTGTCACCATAATAATAAAAGACTACCTTGTGGGCAACTCCCTCAGTTCCCCTCCCGATGTGGGAGCATTTCTGTCCTCTCAATAAATCCTGCTTTAAAAAAAAGAAAAGACTACCTTGTTCAGTAGTTTCTTGAATGGCCACTTATCCATGAAGAAGATGTTGGATAGGAGGGAACACCTGGTTTCCTTCACTTTTGGGAATGAAAATCCATCATGTCTACCGCATTTGGAAGAGCATTTTACACAATTCCTTGAAACCTAAGGATTGCTCAGTAGTCAAGGTCCCTCCCATTATGATGTCAAAGTTCTGATGCTGACGTCGTAAATGACAATCTGACGTGCTTGTTTCCCTGACTTTGCTTGCATCTTTTAATTTAAAAATTAGCCTTTTACGCAATCTACAGATTCAATGAAATAACGATTAGGTTAACATCATTTTTCTCACACTTGGAAATTACAATAAAGAATTCACATGAAATCATAAACAATCATGAATAGCCAAAAGAATCTTTATCAAAAGAAACAAAGCAGGAGCTATCATTCTTCCTGACTTTAATCTTTACTCCAAGTTTACAGTAATCAAAACATCCAGGGATTGGTACAAGAATAGATACATAGGCCAATGGATCAGGACAGAGAATGAAATTCTCAAATTCTCAAACAATTCCTTTTGAAAAAACTCCAAGACCCACTGGGGAATGGAGAACATATTCAAAAAATGTTGCTGGGAAAACTCTCACCACATACACACGATTGAAACAGGACCCTGTTTCAATCATACACATTAACTCTAAATGGAAGAAAGACCTAAAAGTAAAATACCAAATTATAATAATCTTAGAAAACACAAGAGACACCTTTATGGAAACTGGAACTGGGAAGTAATTCCTCTTCAGAACCCTAAATGCCCATAATCTAAGAAGTAATTTAGAAAGTGGAATCTCCTCAAATTAATAAATTTCTGCAAAACAAAAGACACCATCAAAAGAGCAGGGAGACAACCCATAGAATGAGAAAAACTATTCTTCAACTATATATCTAACAAAAGCATAACATCTAGGATCTCCAAGGAACTCAAACACTCAGAAAAACACAGAAAAAGAGTCCCTTAAAAAGTGGGCAAAATACATGATTGGAGAATTCTCATAAGAACAGATAGGGGCTGCCAGCAGACACATGAAAATGTGCTGAGCCTCACTCATCATCAAAGAAATGAAAATGAAAACCACATTGAAATATCACATACCCCTTCTAAGAATGGCCATCATTAATTAAACAAAAAATAACAGATGCTGGTAAGGATTTGAAAAAAAATGCTTGTACACTGCATGCAGACTGAAAACTAGAGCAACATCTTTGGAAAACATTGTGGCAGTTTCTATAGGGACAAGAAATTGACCTAACATGTGACTCAGTAATTCCCCTGTAGAGAATATACCTGGAGGAACTCACATCATTTTACTAAAAAGATACCTGTACAAGTATGTTTGCTGCAGTTCTAATTACAATTGCAAAAAACATGGTACCAACATGTTGCCCATCAAAGCTGGAATGGATAAAATAAATATGGTATATACATACAATGGAATGTTGTGCACCCATAAAAAAAGTCAAATATAAGAATTTTGCAGAATATTTGAAGGATATGAGGTAGGTCATTATCAGTGATTTATCACAGAAAAGAAAGAACAGAGTTCCATATGGTCTCCTTAATGAGCTGAACTTGATCAACTATAGTGCTGTAACAAAGTGACTGGCAGTAGTGGCAAACTTTTCAGGTGGAAGGGTGAGATTGGCAGTGGAGGGATACTGGTAAGGGAGCAGGCATACCTTATTAACCAGGGACC
>NW_007147328.1:0-4397 GCF_000164805.1 Carlito syrichta
CTGCTTACATCTTTTACTTTAAAAATTAGCCTTTTACGCAATCTACAGATTCAATGAAATAACCATTAAGTTAACATCATTCTTCTCGCACCTGGAAATTACAATAAAGAATTCATATGAAACCATAAACAATCATGGATAGCCAAAAGAATCCTTATCAAAAAAACAAAGCCGGAGCTATCACTCTTCCAGACTTCAAACTTTACTATAAGTTTACAGTAATCAAAACAGCCTTGGATTAGTCCAAGAATCGGCAGACAGGCCAAAGGATCGGGACAGAAAATGAAATCCTCAAATTCTCAACCAACTCATCTTTGGAGAAACCTCCATGTCCCACAGGGGAATGGAGAACATATTCATCAAATGGTGTTGGGAACAGTCTCACCACATGCACAAGATTAAAACAGGACCCCTAACAATCACCATAACTTAATCATCCATTAACTCTAAATGGAACAAAGACTTAAACATAAAACACCAAATTATAATAATCTTAGAAAACGAAGGGACACTTTTATGAAAACTGGAACAGGGTACTAATTCCTCTTCAGAACCCTAAATGCCCATACCTTAAGAAGTAAGTTAGACAAGTGGAATCTCCTCAAATTAATAAACTTCTGCAAAGCAAAAGAAACCATCAAAAGAACAGAGAGACAGCCCACAGAATGGGAAAAACTATTCTCCAACTACATATCTGACAAAGTCATAACATCTAGGATCTACAAGAAACCCAAACACTCAGAAAAACACAGAAAAGAGTCCCTTTAAAAAGTGGGAAAAATACATGATTGGAGAATTCTCATAAGAAGAGATACGGGCAGCCAGCAGACACATGAAAAAGTGCTCAGCCTCACACATCATCAAAGAAATGCAAATGAAAACCACATTGAAATACCACATACCCCTTGTAAGAATGTCCATCATTAATTAAAATCAATAACAGATGCTGCTAAGGATTTGGGGGAAAAAATGCTTCTAAACTGCATGTGGAATGAAAACAAGAGCAACATCTTTGGAAAACAGTGTGGCGGTTTCTAAAGGGACAATAAATTGACCTATCATGTGACTCATTAATTCCCCTGTAAAGAATATACATGGAGGAACTCAAATCATTTTACCAAAAAGATACCTGTACAAGTATTTTTGTTGCAGTTCTAATCACAATTGCAAAAAACATAGTACCAACCATGTTGCCCATCAAAGCTGTAATGGATAAAATAAATATGGTACAAACACACAATGGAATGTTATGCAGCCATAAAAAAGGGCAGATATAAGGATTTTGTAAAATGTTTGATTGATATGAGGTAGGTCATTCTCAGTGATTTATCACAGAAAAGAAAGAACAGATTTCCATATGGTCTCCCTCATGAGATGAACTTTATCAACTATAGAGCTATAAGAAAGTGATTCGCAGTAGTGGCAAACTGTTTAGTCGGAGGGGTGAGATTGGCAGTGGAGGGATACTGCTAAGGGAGGCAGTGGCGTACCTTATCAACCAGGGACCCCACATAAACAATGTTCGTATATCTAAATCTGAATTGTTCCCCACATTTTTTATAAAATTAAAATAAATAAATAAATAAAAGCTGTAAAACGTGGAACAGACTTTATTTGTTTTATTCTTTTTTTTCTTTTTTTCTTTAAAGTTGGTTAAAATTCAGGGTTGGGTATAGAAATGTTCATTATGCAGGTATTGATTTTTTAAGAAGTGTATAATACTCCAAAGATAACATTTTCCTATTAATACATTAGAATACATGTTTATTTCTGCTTTCAACTTTGACAAGTAGTATGTTTCTCACATAAATTCTGAATGTTTTATTCTGCACAAATTAAAACTTGAGATTCCAGATGGGCATCCTCGTTAGATAACTAAATCTTGAAGATCAGTTTACCTTTAGTGCTATTCAGAAGACAGAATGAATAATAAATCTTAATAATTTTAGAAAATAAAAGAGTATCAAAATTTAATACAGCTTTCTCATTTCTTATAATTTGTGTACATTTTCTTCGTACACTCTTTATATTCTGCTAGTTAATTTTGATTAAATGTTACAGATATACCATCCTTAGAGAAAAGTTTCCCCTACATATTTGAAGGAAATCAAAAATCACATTCCCCTTATATTTTAAACCAATTTATATTTTTCAAAGTGTATTTTTATTGAATCACCTAGTATTTTCTCTACTAAGACATAATGCAATACTGTGCAACAGTCTCAGATTAATCTGATACTTTTAATTGCCAAGCATATAAAATCAGGCACACACAAAAGAGACAATTTGGGGCCGAAAATTTATAAACCAAAATAACATGAAAAATTACAAAGAAGTAAGTATTTGGGCTCCTCATTAGTATAAAAATTTAGATAATTGAAAAATCTGGAAAATTGTCTTTGACCTTAGCTAAAGCAATATTCAAATCCTGTGAGAAAAACTGCTCAAAGGCTGTTAAATTGTCATAAAAATATCCAAAATATCTAAATTAAAGAAAGTGCTAAAATATTACTTGGTTGTGTTATGACCAAGCTCCAGCAGGACTCTGTCACCATAATAATAAAAGACTACCTTGTGGGCAACTCCCTCAGTTCCCCTCCCAATGTGGGAGCATTTCTGTCCTCTCAATAAATTCTGCTTTAAAAAAAAAAAAAAGACTACCTTGTTCAGTGGTTTCTTGAATGGCCACTTATCCATGAAGAAGATGTTGGATAGGTGGGAACACCTGGTTTCCTTCACTTTTGGGAATGAAAATCCATCATGTCTACCGCATTTGGGAGAGCATTTTACACAATTCCTTGAAACCTAAGGATTGCTCAGTAGTCAAGGTCCCTCCCATTATGATGTCAAAGTTCTGATGCTGACGTCGTAAATGACAATCTGACGTGCTTGTTTCCCTGACTTTGCTTGCATCTTTTAATTTAAAAATTAGCCTTTTACGCAATCTACAGATTCAATGAAATAACGATTAGGTTAACATCATTTTTCTCACACTTGGAAATTACAATAAAGAATTCACATGAAACCATAAACAATCATGAATAGCCAAAAGAATCTTTATCAAAAGAAACAAAGCAGGAGCTATCATTCTTCCTGACTTTAATCTTTACTCCAAGTTTACAGTAATCAAAACATCCAGGGATTGGTACAAGAATAGATACATAGGCCAATGGATCAGGACAGAGAATGAAATTCTCAAATTCTCAAACAATTCCTTTTGAAAAAACTCCAAGACCCACTGGGGAATGGAGAACATATTCAAAAAATGTTGCTGGGAAAACTCTCACCACATACACACGATTGAAACAGGACCCCTGTTTCAATCATACACATTAACTCTAAATGGAAGAAAGACCTAAAAGTAAAATACCAAATTATAATAATCTTAGAAAACGCAAGAGACACCTTTATGGAAACTGGAACTGGGAACTAATTCCTCTTCAGAACCCTAAATGCCCATAATCTAAGAAGTAATTTAGAAAGTGGAATCTCCTCAAATTAATAAATTTCTGCAAAACAAAAGACACCATCAAAAGAGCAGGGAGACAACCCATAGAATGAGAAAAACTATTCTTCAACTATATATCTAACAAAAGCATAACATCTAGGATCTCCAAGGAACTCAAACACTCAGAAAAACACAGAAAAAGAGTCCCTTTAAAAAGTGGGCAAAATACATGATTGGAGAATTCTCATAAGAACAGATAGGGGCTGCCAGCAGACACATGAAAATGTGCTCAGCCTCACTCATCATCAAAGAAATGAAAATGAAAACCACATTGAAATATCACATACCCCTTCTAAGAATGGCCATCATTAATTAAACAAAAAATAACAGATGCTGGTAAGGATTTGAAAAAAAATGCTTCTACACTGCATGCAGACTGAAAACTAGAGCAACATCTTTGGAAAACATTGTGGCAGTTTCTATAGGGACAAGAAATTGACCTAACATGTGACTCAGTAATTCCCCTGTAGAGAATATACCTGGAGGAACTCACATCATTTTACTAAAAAGATACCTGTACAAGTATGTTTGCTGCAGTTCTAATTACAATTGCAAAAAACATGGTACCAACATGTTGCCCATCAAAGCTGGAATGGATAAAATAAATATGGTATATACATACAATGGAATGTTGTGCACCCATAAAAAAAAGTCAAATATAAGGATTTTGCAGAACATTTGAAGGATATGAGGTAGGTCATTCTCAGTGATTTATCACAGAAAAGAAAGAACAGAGTTCCATATGGTCTCCCTCATGAGCTGAACTTGATCAACTATAGTGCTGTAACAAAGTGACTGGCAGTAGTGGCAAACTTTTCAGGTGGAAGGGTGAGATTGGCAGTGGAGGGATACTGGTAAGGGAGCAGGCATACCTTATTAACCAGGGACC
>NW_007147329.1:0-768 GCF_000164805.1 Carlito syrichta
TTAAAGATAGTTACAACTCAGAATTGGGTATACAAATGTTCATTATGCAGGTATTGATTTTTTTTCTGAATCTCAATTTTTCTTTTTTTATTAATCAGTATTTTTTATTATGGTTTTGTGGGGTACAGTTAAGGGTTAGGTGTACAATTACGTTTCATTCAGGCACCTTGTTGATAAGAGGTGTTTTCCCATCCCCTGACAGATATTTGCTACTGTTAATCCCATCCCCCTCCCCCCATAGTTTCCCAGTACCGTCAGTCATTTTCTTATAGTATTGCATTGGATGTTAAAGTGTATAATACTCCAATGATAACTTCTTTTCCCATTAATATGTTAGAATACATGGTATAATTCTGCTTCCATCATTGACAAGTTGTGTGTTTCTCACATAAATGCTGAATGTTTTATTCTGCATGAAGTGAAACTTGAGATTCCAGATGCGTATCCTCCTTACATAACTAAACCCTGAAGACCAGTGTACCTAAGTGCTATTCAGAAGACAGAATGAATAATGAATCTTAATAATTTTAGAAAATAAAAGTATCAAAATTTAATACAGCTTTTTCCTTTCTTAGAAATTGTGTACATTTTCTTGGTACACTCTGTATATTCTGCTACTTAATTTTGATTAAATATTACACATATACATTCCTTAGATAAAAGTTTCCGCCTACATATTTGAAGGAAATAAAAAATTACATTCCCCTTATATTTTAAACCAATATATATTTTTCAAAGTGTATTTCCATTCAATCACCTAGTATTTTC
>NW_007147330.1:0-1039 GCF_000164805.1 Carlito syrichta
CCTAGCAACAAACTTTATCTCAGCTCCTAAGGCAACAGTGTGAAACAGGAGACAAAGCCCCACCCCTATGCTGCAACGAAAAACAAAAGGGAGAGGCTGGAATCGGAGATCACAGAAGTGACTCTAGTCTGATCACTTATTTTGACTTATGATTTTATCATTGAAACTGTTGGTCTAGATTAGGTTTGGTGTTTACCTTCTGATTTATACTGTTTCTTGATTTTTTGGCCTGTCTCTGTTTAGCTATCAGTATTCTTTAGGGAATCTTTCTTACCTGTCTTTTTTCACTTCTTCCCAGCCCTGTGTCTCTCTCTCACCTGATAGTTGGTATGTATATCTGTTTTCCCTCTTGCACTTCTCTCTTTCGCTTATTTTGACTTATGATTTTATCATTGTAACTGTTAGTTTAGATCACGTCTGTTGTTGACCTTCTGACCTACACTGTTTCTCGATTTTATTGCCCTGTCTCTGTGTTGCTTCAGTACTCTTTAGTACTATGTAGCTATCAGTACTCTTTCTTACGTGTCTTTCTTCACCTCTTCCCAGCCCTGTGTCTCGTTCTCACCTGATAGATGGTATGTATATCTGTTTTCCCTCTCGCGCTTCTCTCTTTCTAACTCCCTATTGAACCCCCTTCCTCCATTATTTTCCTCTTCTATATGCCCCCTTTTAAAATCTAGGGACCAAGACTGCAAACTGCTGAATAGACAGACTGTAAAGCAGAGGGAAAAGTGAACAAAACCAGAAGACCCTCATAAGGAAGAACAGGTCATTGCAGAAGAGAAATAAAAGCAACCCCACCTTCCCTCAAAAAACAGAATTGAAGAGGGGGAGGGAAAGGGGTAAAGGGAGAAAAATCTACAGAAATGAAGAAAAACCAAAAGAAGAGTATGGGTCTCTCCCCGACGCCTGGGAGAGCAGACACTGAGAAAATTGACTTTGGAATACAAACAATGAAAAGTCCCCAGAATGAAGGGTCTCAAAAATGCAAATGTAGATTTCAAAACAAAATGAAGAGACTAATAAGAATTGAGGAGAC
>NW_007147331.1:0-603 GCF_000164805.1 Carlito syrichta
CGCCGTCAGCACGGCCGTCATCTGCGCACGAGCCCAAACTCCTCTGGCTACGGAGGCTCGGAGGGCCTGGTTTCCCAGCCGCAACGGCCGCGGGGAGTCCGGCTCCGAAACTGGCAGCGACGCAGGGAGCCTGGCCTAGCGGTCCTTGGCTGCCCTGGGGGCCTGCCTCCTGGGTGGGCGGCGGCGCAGGGAGACAGGCTCTGCGGTGCGCGGCGGTGGGGACCACCCCATTCTGGGGTCCGCAGCCGTCATCCACGTGGGGGCTCAGCTCCTCTGCGGAGGCGCGGGAGGCCTGGCTTCGTGGTTGACAGGGCTCAGGGGGCCTGGCTCCGGGGTCTGCCGTCTTTGAGTCTGGGGTGCCGGCTCCTCGGTCTGTAACGGAGCAGAGAGCCAGGCTCTGTGTTCCGCAGCAGTGAGAAGGGCCCGAATCCACCATCCAAGACACTGTTGGAACCCAGCTCCTTGATCGTGGGTGCGGGGGAGGCCGGTTCCTCGGGGCATGGCGGCGTGGGGAGCCCTGCTCTGCGGTCGTCCGCTGCACTGAGGAACTGGCTCCACGGCCTGGGCGCCGGTGGCCAGGCTCTGCGGTAGGAAGCGACGCGG
>NW_007147332.1:0-638 GCF_000164805.1 Carlito syrichta
CGACGCGGGGAGCCGGCCTCTGCGGCCCACAGCAGTGCAGAGCACCCCACTCCGCGGTCGGCGACGGCGCTCAGGTCCCGCAGTCGTCACCTATGTAGGGCCTTCAACTCCTCCGTCTGCGAAGAAGCGGTGGGGCGGCTGGCTTCGCATTCGCCTGCGACGCAGCGGTCCGGCTCGGTGATCGTCCGCGGCGAGCCCGGCTCTACAGTCAGCGTCGGGGACACGCTGAAGGCTGACTTCACGGTGGGCGGCGGCGTGGGGAGCTAGGCGCCGTTGTCATCAGCTGCGCTGGGGACTTGGCTCCGTGGTCTTCGGAGTAGGGTCCTAGTTCCGCGGCGGGCGGTGACGCGGGGGTCAGGTTCTGCGGTCCTTGGCGGTGGGGACCGGTTCTGCGGCCAGTCTTCTATGCATGGGCTCCAGCTCTTCAGTCGGCTGAAGCTGGAGGTCTGGCTTTGCTTCGCGGTTGGCGGTGGTGCAGAGTACCGGCTTTGGAGTTGTCTGTTGCCCTTGGGTCCTGACTCTTCAGTAGTGGAGGATCGGCTCCGAGGGTCGGCAGCCGCGCCAGAAGCAGGCTTGCGGTCCGCAGCAGTGGGGAGTACCCGGTTCCGGGGTTCGTGGCCGTCATCTTGGCAGGGACT
>NW_007147333.1:0-779 GCF_000164805.1 Carlito syrichta
GTAGGGCCTTCAACTCCTCCGTCTGCGAAGAAGCGGTGGGGCGGCTGGCTTCGCATTCGCTGCGGCGCAGCGGTCCGGCTCGGTGATCGTCCGCGGCGATCCCGGCTCTACAGTCGGCGTCGGTGACACGCTGAAGGCTGACTTCACGGTGGGCGGCGGCGTGGGGAGCTAGGCGCCGTTGCCATCAGCTGCGCTGGGGACTTGGCTCCGTGGTCTTCGGAGTAGGGTCCTAGTTCCGCGGCGGGCGGTGACGCGGGGGTCAGGTTCTGCGGTCCTTGGCGGTGGGGACCGGCTCTGCGGCCAGTCTTCTATGCGTGGGCTCCAGCTCTTCAGTCGGCTGAAGCTGGAGGTCTGGCTTTGCTTCGCGGTTGGCGGTGGTGCAGAGTACCGGCTTCGGAGTTGTCTGTTGCCTTTGGGTCCTGACTCTTCAGTAGTGGGGGATCGGCTCCGAGGGTCGGCAGCCGCGCCAGAAGCAGGCTTGCGGTCTGCAGCAGTGGGCAGTACCCGGTTCCGGGGTTCGTGGCCGTCATCTCGGCAGGAACTCTAACTCCTCCATCTGCAGAGGGACGGCCAGCCTGGCTTCACGGTTGATGGTGACAGAGCAGTCCTGGCTCTGAGATCTTTGAAGCTGGAGTACTGGCTGCTCGGTCTGCTGCGGCTCCCTGCTTTATAGTCGTCTGCGAGCACTCCATAACGCAGCTGGGGTCCAAGAGTTAAAGGCTGCGTGGGCGCCAGAGGCCGGCTTAATGGTGGTCACTTACACTGTCTCCGATTCCTCC
>NW_007147334.1:0-2785 GCF_000164805.1 Carlito syrichta
GACACACATCTGCGCCAGGTGCTCCCCCTGGTCCAGGGTCGGTGGGTGACTCCAGCTGCCCTCTCAGGGGCCCCATGTTGTCCGAAGGGAGAGGACCTCATGGTGGGGCCCCAAGAGGGGTGTGAAGGCCCGGTGCAGGGGCTCACATCTGTCACCCTGGCACTTTGGGAGGCTGAGGCGAGAGGATGGCCTGAGCCCCCAGGTTTGATACCAGCCCGGGCTCCTTGGAAAGATTTTGTCTCTACAAGTAGCCAAAAAATAAGCCGAGCATGGTGGCACACACCTGTCATTTGTGCCACTCTTGAGACCATGATGGGAGGTTGGCTGGAGCCCAGTATGCGGAGGCCATGGTGGTCGAGAGTGGGCCCTTGCACTCCGACCTGAGTGACAGAGCGGGACTCCGACTCAGAATAATAATACTAACCACCATCTCCACAACCATAGGCCAGGCTCAGGTGCTCAGCCTGGCATCCCGGCCCTTCAGATGCCGAGGCGAATGGATGGCCAGAGCCTGTGGGTTCAAGACCAGCCCAGGACACTGGGAGAGACTTATTTTCAGACATCAAAAATAAATCCAATGATTAACCAGGCATGGTGGTGCAGGCCTGTGGTTCCAGTCACTCAGGTGGCCAAGGCAGAAGGATGGCCTGAGTCTGGCAGGTGGAGTCCATGGTGGCCGTGAGTGTGCCCCTGTGCTCAGGCCTGGGTGACAGAGTGGGATTCTGACTCCAAATAATAATTATCACCAGCACCACCATCACCACCACCCTTGCCACCCAGGACGAGGAGTCTCCCTCAGGGATGGGACAGAACTGGCAGTATCCTGCCTGTCATTCACCAGAGTTTTCAAAGGTTGCCATCGGGCATGTTCATCCTGCGCCTTTATCCATATGCCCCAGAAGGCCGGCCTCCACACTCCACACTCGTGCAAAGATGTGTGTGAGCTCAGGGAACAGATGGCCCTGAGTTAGGGCGGCCGTTGGGAACAGAACTATCAAAGTGGTCTGGAAACTCCGTGGCCAGCCCTGGTTCTGGTCGGCCGGTCTGCCACCACCTGGCTTGGGGAGGGTCGCTTCCTCTCCTGATCACTCCATCATCGCCTGCCCACACAGACCATTCACTGGGGAGCCGTGGATTCCCGTCATGATGCATGTGGGAGGCATCTTTTGGTTGCCAGAGTCTCCAGCGTCCGGGATGGGTCATGGCAGCATAATTGTGGCTCCCAGGTCCTTGACCTGTGGGACTCAGGGGGTTCTCCCACCTCAGACCTTGAACAGCTGGGACTCCGAGGGTCACCATGCCTGTTTTGATTTTGGCCACCTCTCATCAAGATAAGGTCTGTCCGTGTTGCCTGGCCTGGTATACGAACCCTGGGCTCAGGCTGCCTCATGCCTCAGCCTCCCAGGGTGTGGCATTGATGGCCGTGAGCCATGGAGCCCTGCCTGGACTCACATGTTCTGTCAGTGTGGGCAATGCAAAGGAATGCCCCAGAACGAAGTCCACCAAATCCCGTGTATCCATGACCACGGGAACTACCATGCACGCCTCATGTGTTTGTGTTCTGGGGAGCGACGAGGTCTTGCTATGAGGCCCAGTCTGGTCTCGAAATCCCGGGCTCGATCACTCCCCCACCTTGGCCTCCCAAAGCCACAACTCAATTTTCTGCTGATGTAACATCTTTCAGGAACTCCAGGCTCATGCCTGAGGCCTCCTTCCCAAAAGATCTCTGTCTGTTCATGATGATTCAAACTCCATACACAAATGGATGCCCTTCTTTTTTGTCCTTTTTTCCTTTTCTTCTTTGAGTGAGAGTCTCACTCTGACGCCCAGGATGGATGGCAGTGACTCACTCCTGGTCATCACAGCCTTGGCAGTGGAGAGCCCTTTCCCAACCTCCGAGAAAAACAGGAACTACAGGCGCACTCCACCATGCCTGGCTCATTTGGGATGAGTGGTAGAGATGAGGTCTCACTGAGGTGCCTGGGATGATCTCTGCTAGCAGGCTCAGGACAGCAGCTGGTGTCGGCCTCCCAAAGGGCTGGAATTACTAGGCTGATACCAGGAGCAGGCTTCGAATTTTCCAAAAAAACATAACAGAAGGCCCTGGCGTGGCTGAGGCAGGAGGATTGCCAGAGACCAAGATTTCGAGGCTGGCGGTGAATGACAGTCATGTACCCGGGCCCCAGCCTGGGTCACAGAGCCAGAGTCTGTCTCCAAAAACATCAGAATCGTACACATATTCTCAACTGCACTTGGTGTGTTCACAGGGCGACTGGCTTTAGAGTCAAGAAAAAATGAGATTCAGGGGGCAAAATTATCCCTGGGTGAGGGATGTGTCCCTGGCCTTTCTTGATGGAAGGTCCTCATTTCCGAGTCTGAGGGTTGGCCTGCTTGGGGCACATTTCTCACCTCAGAGAGGAGAGCTGGCAAGAACCTGGACAAGAACCATGGGAACTCCCACACCAAAGCTGGGGAAGCCATTTGGGGGGTTAGGTCCTGAAGGTCCCAAGATTGGGTGCCTCACATGTGAGGGGGTGGGAAGGGAAGGACTGAGGGCAGAAAGTTTGCAGGAGAATGGACTTTCTTTCTTTCTTTCTTTCTTTCTTTCTTTCTTTCTTTCTTTCTTTCTTTCTTTCTTTTCTTTCTTCACTAGGTTGCCCAGGCTGCTCTAAAACTGCTCAACCAGGGCCTACAAAATTGCTGCAATCACAGATCACAGGCTTTTCATTTGGTCGACATCCTGGTCTTCCTGCCTGGTCTTAACTCTGGGCATTGTCTGATCCTG
>NW_007147335.1:0-2870 GCF_000164805.1 Carlito syrichta
CTGTCATTCGATCTACTGTGGAGGTCATGATGGGAGGATCACTGGTACCCAGGTGGTGGAAGCCATGGTGACCAAGAGCAGGCCCCTGTGCTCTGATGTGGGTGACAGAGTGGGACTCCGATTCAGAATATTAATGCCAACCACCACCACCACAATCACAGGCCGAGCTCAGGGACTCAGTCTAGTATCCCGGCCCTTCAGAGGCTGAAATGAGTGGATGGTCTGACCCTGCAGGTTTAAGACCAGGCCAGGACACTGAGCGATACCTTGTCTTGGCCATGAAAAATGAATCCAAAGATTAGCCGAGTGTGGTTCAGGCCTGTGATTTCAGTCACTTGATGGCTGAGGTGGGGAGATTACCAGAACCCGGTAAATAGAATCCTTGGTAACTTTGAGCATGCCACTGTGTTCAGGCCTGGGCAACAAAGTGAGATTCCAACTTCAAATAACAATAATCACCACCACTGCCACCACCATCACCCATGAGACACAGTGTGAGGAGTTATGATCAGCAATGGGAGAGGAAAAGGCACTATCCTGACTGTTGCTCATGGGAGGTTTCAAAGGTGGCCACCAGGCACATCCATCCCACGTTTTTGGCCATGCATCCCACAAGGACTTCCTCCACCCTCCACACGTGTGCCCCACAGAAAACAAATGTGTGAGCTCATGGAACAGAGGGTCCCAATTTAGGGGAGCTATCGGGCACAGAGTGATCAAAGTGGTGGGGAACACCACGGACAGCCCAGGTTCCAGTCACCTAGTCTGGGTGGGGGTGTGGGCCCCTTCCTCTCCTGATCACATCATCATCCCCCACCCACATGGAACTTTCCCTAGGGAGCCATGGATGCACCTGGGAGGCGTCATTTTTGGCACCTGAGTCTCTGTCAGCAAGGCTGTGGTGCAGTGGCACAATCGTGGCTTCCAGGACCTAGACCTACAGAGCTCAGGTGCTCTTTGTGTGTCAGCACCCGAGCATCCGGGAGTCCGTGGTCATGATGCCTGACTCGATTTTGGAGATCTCAACTGAGACAAACTCTTTCCACATCACCCAGGCTCGTCTCCGACCCCTGGGCTCAGATTGCCTCCCACCTTGGCCTCCCAGGGTGCAGGGCTGAAGGTCGTGTGCCCTGGTGCCCAGATTGAACTCACACGTTCTGTTGGCAGGGGCAGTGCAAAGGAACATCCCAGGACAAAGGTGACCGCATCATGTGTCCAGGACCGTGGGTGCTACCACACACGACTCCTGTGTGTGTGTTTTAGGGAGTGACGAAGTTTTGCTACATGGCCCAGGGTGGTCTCGAACTCCTGGGCTCCAGTGGTCCACCACCTCAGTCTCCCAAAGCCACAACCCTATTTTCTACTGTCTTTCAGGAATTCTAGGCCCAAGACTGGGGCCTCCTTCACAAATGATCTGTCTGTTCATGATGATCCCCACTACACAAACAAATGGATGCTCTTCATTTTTTTCCTTTTTACCTTTTTTTCTTTGAGTCAGAGTCTCACTCCCACACCCAGGCTGGAGGGTGGTGGATCACACCTGGCCATGACAGCCTCAGCCCGCCAGGCTCTGGTGAACTTTTCCCTGGTCTTCTGAGGAGTCAGAAAGACAGGCATGTGCCACCATGCCCAACTCTTTTGGGATGGAGGGTAGAGATGAGGTCTCGCCAAATTTCCCAGGCATGTCTCAGACCGTAGGCTTGGGCTGGCTGCTGGCCTTGGACTCCCAGATTGCTGGGATGATGAGGTTGAGCCCCTGAGACCAGCTTTGATCCTTCATTGAAAATGAACCAGATGTCCTGGCACTGAGGCCCACTGCTGGAATCCTAGACTCTGGGAGGCCGAGACGGGAGTTTGGCTGGAGTGCAGAAACCCAAGGCCAAACAGGATCATGCATGGAGACCCAGTCTGCACACCCATCCAAACAGGGTGTCTGTGATCGAGGTGCCCATCATCCCGGCCATGCCAGAGGCTGAGGTTGGAGGATTGCCGTATCATGCAATTTCAAGGATGGCAGTGAACATAGGTCGTGTACCGGTGCCCCAGCCTGGGCCACAGAGTCAGACCCTGTCTCCAAAAACATCAGAATCATACACAGATTCTCAACTTCACATGCTGTGTTTACAGGGCGACTGACTTTTCAGGCAGGGAAAATGGGGTTGGGGGGAGAAATGTCCCTGGGTGAGGGATGTGTCCCTGGCATTTCTTGGTGAAAGTACTCATTGCCGAGTGGGAGGGTCAGCCTGCCTGGGGCACATTTATAACCTCGGAGAGGACAGCTGGCAGAAACCAGACCAAGGAGCCTTGGGAATTCCTGCACCAAAGTGGGGGCAGGCATTGGGGGGGTTGGGGCTGGAAGGTGTCAAGCTTGGGCTACTCTCACATGAGGGGAGGAAGGACTGAGGACAGAAGTTTTGGAGGAAAATGGGTTTCTTTCTTTCTTTCTTTCTTACCTTCTTTCTTTTCCTTCCTCACTAGGTTGCCCAGACTGCTTTCAAACCGCCCAACTCAGGACATCCTCTTGGCTGGGGCCTCCCAATGTGCTGGGATCACAGGCTTTCCATTGTTCGACATCTTGGTCTTCCTGTCTGGTCTTGAACTCTGGGCTGGAGGCAATCTCTACCCCGAGGCTTGCCCTCATCTAAGGTTTTTGGGTTTTGCTTGGGGTTGTGGTGGGGGCTTGTTAAGTTGTCCAGCTTGGTCTCGAGCTCCCAGTCTCTGGCCATCTTCCCGTCTCGTCCTGCCCGAGTTCAGAAGAGAAACGTGTGAGTTTCCAGGCCGTCCCCCTACCAGACGGTTTGAGGGTCATGCCCTCCCTTTCCCCAAGGCAGTCCTTGGGAGGATTGAGCAGGTCGACCCTGGGAAACAAG
>NW_007147336.1:0-779 GCF_000164805.1 Carlito syrichta
CACAAATGCCCCAGGATTGAGGCCACCATATCCCATGCAGCCGGGACCATGGGTACCACCACACACTAATCCAGTATTTGTGTTCCAGGAGCAATGAAGTCTTGAAACATGGCACAAGCTGGTCTTGAACTTCCAGGATCCAGCAGTCCACTGCCTTGGCCTCTCAAAGGCACAGCTCAATTGTCTGCTGATCCATCATCTTTCAAGAACTCTAAACCAAAGGCTGGGGCCTCCTTCCCAAATGATCTCTGTTCACGATGATCCCCACTACACACACAAATGGATGCTCTTCTTTTATTTCATGTTTCCTTTTTTTCGTTGAGTCAAAATCTCACTTTGTTGCCCAGGCTGGAAGTCGGTGACTCACTCCCGGCCACGGCCGCTTAGGTCCACTGGGCTCTGGTGAGCCTTTTCCTGACCTTCCGAGGATCCAGAAGGACAGGTGTGCACCACAACACCTGGCTCATTTGGGGTGGAGGGTGGAGACGAGATCTTGTCGAGGTACCCGGGTGGGTCTTGGCCTGTAAATTGGGCCGGCATCTGGCCTCGGTCTCCCAAAATGCTGGGATAAGTAGGCTGAGCCCCCAAGTCAAGCCTTGATCCTTGGTCAAAAAAGAGCTAGAAGGCATCGAGCAGTGTCCTATGCCTGGAATCCCAGCACTATGGGAGGCCAAGGCATCAGTATGGCTACAGACCAGGAGCCAAAGTCCAACCAGGGCAATGTAGGAAGATCTTTCTTCTCCACGCATCTGAACAGGGTGTCTGGGGTCGAGGTGCCC
>NW_007147337.1:0-720 GCF_000164805.1 Carlito syrichta
TCGGTGACTCACTCCCGGCCACGGCCGCTTAGGTCCACTGGGCTCTGGTGAGCCTTTTCCTGACCTTCCGAGGATCCAGAAGGACAGGTGTGCACCACAACACCTGGCTCATTTGGGGCGGAGGGTGGAGACGAGATCTTGTCGAGGTACCCGGGTGGGTCTTGGCCTGCAAATTGGGCCAGCATCTGGCCTCGGTCTCCCAAAATGCTGGGATAAGTAGGCTGAGCCCCCAAGTCAAGCCTTGATCCTTGGTCAAAAAAGAGCTAGAAGACATCGAGCAGTGTCCCATGCCTGGAATCCCAGCACTATGGGAGGCCAAGGCATCAGTATGGCTACAGACCAGGAGCCAAAGTCCAACCAGGGCAATGTAGGAAGATCTTTCTTCCGCACGCATCCGACCAGGGTGTCTGGGGTCGAGGTGCCCATTGTGCCAGTCACTCTGGTGGCTGAGGTGGGAGAATCATGGGAGCCTGTGATTTCAAGGCTGGTGGTGAATGATGGTTGTGTCTTGGAGCCCCAGCCTGGGCCACAGAGCCAGACCCTGTCTCCAAAAACATCAGATTCATAGAAAGATTCTCAACTGCACTTAGTTTTTTCATAGGGCAACTGACTTTAGAGCCAGAAAAAAAGGGACTGGGAGGAAGAAACATCCTTGGGTGAGCAATGCATTCCTGGACTTTATGTCGGAAGGGCCTCGTTGCCGAGTTGGAGGGTCGTCTG
>NW_007147338.1:0-760 GCF_000164805.1 Carlito syrichta
AAGGACAGGTGTGCACCACAACACTTGGCTCATTTGGGGTGGAGGGTGGAGACGAGATCTTGTCGAGGTACCCGGGTGGGTCTTGGCCCGTAAATTGGGCCGGCATCTGGCCTCGGTCTCCCAAAATGCTGGGATAAGTAGGCTGAGCCCCCAAGTCAAGCCTTGATCCTTGGTCAAAAAAGAGCTAGAAGGCATCGAGCAGTGTCCTATGCCTGGAATCCCAGCACTATGGGAGGCCAAGGCATCAGTATGGCTACAGACCAGGAGCCAAAGTCCAACCAGGGCAATGTAGGAAGATCTTTCTTCTCCACGCATCTGAACAGGGTGTCTGGGGTCGAGGTGCCCATTGTGCCAGTCACTCTGGGGGCTGAGGTGGGAGAATCATAGGAGCCTGTGATTTCAAGGCTGGTGGTGAATGATGGTTGTGTCTTGGAGCCCCAGCCTGGGCCACAGAGCCAGACCCTGTCTCAAAAAACATCAGATTCATAGAAAGATTCTCAACTGCACGTAGTTTTTTCATAGGGCAACTGGCTTTAGAGCCAGAAAAAAAGGGACTGGGGGGAAGAAACATCCTTGGGTGAGCAATGTATTCCTGGACTTTATGTCAGAAGGGCCTCATTGCCGAGTTGGAGGGTCGTCTGCCTGAGGCACATTTCTGACCTTGGAGAGGTGAGCCGGCAGAAACCCGGCAAGGGAGCCTCGGGAACTCCCATACCAAAGTGGGGCAGCCATTTGGGGTATGGGACTGGAAGGTGCCAAG
>NW_007147339.1:0-852 GCF_000164805.1 Carlito syrichta
CTGGCAGGAACCTGGCCAGGGAGCCTTGGGAACCAAGCAATGCAGTGGGGGCAGTCATTGAGGGGGTTGGGGGTGAAAGGTTCTGGGCTAGGAGGACCCTTATATGTGGGGGTGGAAGGGGGAAGGACTGAGGGCAGAAGAATCGCAGGAGAATGGATTTCTTTGTTGACTTAGATTTTCCTTCCTTCCTTCCTTCCTTCTTTCTCTCTTTCTTTCTTCTTTCTTTCTTTCTTTCTTTCTTTCTTTCTTTCTTTCTTTCTTTCTTTCTTTCTTTCTTTCTTTCTTTCTTTCTTTTCCTCTCTCTCTCTTTTGTTTCCTCACTTGGTAGCCCTTTCTGCTCTCAAACCGCCCAACTCAGTCCTTCCTCTCTACCTTGGCCTCCCAAACTGCTGCTATCACAGACGCTCCATTTGATTGACATCCTGGTCTTCCTGCTTGGTGTTGAACTCTGGGGCTGGGACGATCCTCCTGCTGATCCCTGCTCTCACCCAAATAATTTTAGGTTTTGCTCAGGGTCGAGGTGGAGGCTTGCTATGGTGTCCAGCCTGGTCTCAGCTCCCAGGTTCTGGCCATCTTCCCATCTCAGCCTCCTTGAGTGCTGAGGAGACAGGTGCAAGTCGCCAGGCCAGGACCTCTGATGGTTTGAGAGTCACGCTCTCCTTTTCCCTGAGGAGGACCCTGATGGGAGCGAGCAGGTCCAACCAGGGGCTCGAGGTTAACAGATGGGTCTGTACTTGAGCAGAGACAGCCCCTGTGCCAGGTGCTCCCCAGGGATGGGTTCAGTGGGTGACTCAAGTTGTCCTCTCCAGCATCCCGAGTCATCTCAAGGGAACAGGCCTCACAGTGGGGCCC
>NW_007147340.1:0-1665 GCF_000164805.1 Carlito syrichta
GTTTCCTCACTTGGTAGCCCTTTCTGCTCTCAAACCGCCCAACTCAGTCCTTCCTCTCTACCTTGGCCTCCCAAACTGCTGCTATCACAGACGCTCCATTTGATTGACATCCTGGTCTTCCTGCTTGGTGTTGAACTCTGGGGCTGAGACGATCCTCCTGCTGATCCCTGCTCTCACCCAAATAATTTTAGGTTTTGCTCAGGGTCGAGGTGGAGGCTTGCTATGGTGTCCAGCCTGGTCTCAGCTCCCAGGTTCTGGCCATCTTCCCATCTCAGCCTCCTTGAGTGCTGAGGAGACAGGTGCAAGTCGCCAGGCCAGGACCTCTGATGGTTTGAGAGTCACGCTCTCCTTTTCCCTGAGGAGGACCCTGATAGGAGCGAGCAGGTCCAACCAGGGGCTCGAGGTTAACAGATGGGTCTGTACTTGAGCAGAGACAGCCCCTGTGCCAGGTGCTCCCCAGGGATGGGTTCAGTGGGTGACTCAAGTTGTCCTCTCCAGCATCCCGAGTCATCTCAAGGGAACAGGCCTCACAGTGGGGCCCCAAGAGGGTTGTGGAGGCTGGACACTGAGGCTCATGCCTGTCACTCCAGCACCTTGGGAGGCTGAGACGAGAGAATGGCTTGAGCCCTCGAGTTCGAGACGAGCCTGGGCACCTTGGTGAGACATCATCTCTACAAGAATCAAAAAAATGAGTGAAGTGTGGTGGAACATGCCTGTCATTCTGGCCACTCGGGAGGTCATGGCTTGAGGATTGCTGGAGCCCAGCCAGTGGAGGTTGCAGTGGCTGAGAGAGGTCCCCTGCGCTGCAGCCTGGGTGACAAAGTGTGACTCCGACTCAGTATGATGATACCAATCACTTGGGGAGCCGAGGGGGGATGATCACCTGAGACTGGTAGGTGGAGTCCATGGTGCCTGTGAGTGTGCCCCTGTGCTAAGGCATGGACGACAGAGTGGTATTCCGATTTTAAATAATAATTATCACCACCATCTCCACCAGTACCACCCCTGACACCCAGCTTGAGGTGTCACCCTCAGGGATGGGAGAGAAAAAGGCTCTATTACCCCTGTCCTTTTTGGGAGATTTCAAAGGTGGCCACTGGGTTCGTCCGTCCCGTGCCTTTGGCCACGTGTCCCAGAAGGCCTGCCTCCACCTTCCACACTCATTCCATATGGCAAAGTCGCATGGGAGCTCACAGAACAGACGGCCCCAAGTTAGGGTGGTCGTCAGGCACAGAGCTATCAATGCAGTCCAGAAACGCCATGGCCAGCCCAGGTCCCGGTGGCCGGTCTGCCACCTTTGGGCAGTGAGAGGGCCCCTTCCTCTCCCAATCACTCCATCATCCCCCACCCAAGTAGACATTTCGTGGAGAGCTGTGGACGCCTGTCGTGATGCATGTGGGAAGCGTCATTTTTGTGACCGGAGTCTCCATCAGTGTGGCTGAGGCGTGGCAGCATGATCGTGGATCCTGGGGCCTCGACCTGTGGGACTCAGGAGTTTCTCCTGCTTAAGCCCCCAAGCAACTAGGACTCCGGGGACCACCATGCCTGATTCGATTTTGGGGATGTCATGCTGAGACGAGGTCTGGTCACATCACTGGGCTGGTTTCCAAACCCTGGGCTCAAGCAGCCTCCTGCCTCAGCCTCCCAGGGCATGGGGACTGATGG
>NW_007147340.1:2171-5492 GCF_000164805.1 Carlito syrichta
CCAGAAGATCTGGTGTGGTGTCCCACGTTTGGAATCCTAGCTCTCTGGGATGCTGAAGAACCCAAGTCCAGCCTGGGCCACACAAGGAGACCCCATTTCAGCACCCATTCAAACAGAGGGTCTAGGGCTAAGTGCCTATAGTCCCGGCCACTCCGGAGGCTGAGGCGGGAGTATTGCCAGAGCCTGCAATTTTGAGGCTGGCAGTGAACAATGGTCGAGTCTTTTGACCCCAGCCTGGACCACAGAGCCAGACCCTGTCTCCAAAAACATGAGAAACGCACAAAGATTCTAAAATGCACAAGGCAACTGGTTTTAGAGTCAGGAAAAATGGGATTGGGAGGGAAGAAATGTCCTCTGGCGAGAGATGTGTCCCTGGCCTTTCTTGGCGGAAGGTTCTCATTGCCAAGTCAGAATGTGGGCCTGACTGAGGCACATTTCATAGCTCAGAGAGGACAGCCGGCAGGAACCTGTCCAGGGATCCTTGGGAACATCTGCACCAAAGCGAGGGCAGTCATTTTGGGGTGGTTGGAGTTGAAAGGTGCCAAGCTTGGGGACCTTCACATGTGGGGGGGAAAAGGACTGAGGGCAGAAGGTTTGCATGAGAATGGATTTCCTTCTTTCTTTCTTTCTTTCTTTCTTTCTTTCTTTCTTTCTTTCTTTCTTTCTTTCTTTCTTTCTTTCTTTCTTTCTTTCTCTCTCTCTCTTTCTTTTCTTTCCTCGCTATGTTTCCCAGGCTGCTCTCAAACCAACCAACTCGTGCCTTCCTCTCAGCCTGGGCCTCCCAAACTGCTGGGATCACAGGCTTTCCATTTGATTGACATCCTGGTCTTCTGCTTGGTCTTGAACTCTGGGCCAGAGGTGATTCTCCCGTCGTGGCATGCCCTCACCCAAGAATTTATGTGTTTTGATAGGTATCAAGGTGAGGACTATCTATGGTGTCCAACCTGGTCTGGAGATCCCAGGCTCTGGCCATCTTCCCATCTTGGGTTCCCCAATTGCCAAAGAAACAGGCGTTAGTCTCCCAGCCGTCCCTGCTCCCCTGAAGGTTTGAGAGTCATGCCCTCCCTTTCCCCATGGCTGTCGCTGAACAAGCTAGTGGGTGCACCCTGGAGAAAAAGGTGGAGGAAGGGTGGGTTCCCTGACAGAGACACATCCATGTGCCAGTCTTTCCCCATGGGGAGGCATGGCAGGCGATTCCAGCCACCCTCTCTGGGATCCCAGGTCGTCAGAAGGGAGCAGACCTTGCAGTGGGGCCCCAAGAGGGGTGTTGAGACCCGGCGGAGGGGCTCACGCCTGTCTTCTCAGTGTTCTGGGAGGCTGAAGTGAGAGGATGAACTGAGCCCCTGAGTTCGAGACAAGCCCAGGCACCTTGGTCAGACTTCATCTCTAAAAGAAGCCAAAAAGAAGATCCAAGCTTTGTGGCTCAGGTCTTTCATTCTGGCCCCTTGGGAGACCACAGCAGGATGATCACCAGAGTCCATCCTGTGGAGGTCGGGGTGGCTGTATGTGGTCCCATGCGCTCAGGCCTGGGCAACAGACTGGGCCACCGATTAAGAAAAATACCCACAACCACCACTACCACAACCACATGCCAGGCTCAGGGGTTCAGCCTGACATCCCAGCCTTTCAATAGCCCAGACAAGTGGTCGGCCTTAGCCTGTGGGTTCGTCACCAGCCCAGTACATGGGGAGAGACCTCATCTCATCCATCAAAAAGAAATCCAAAGATTAGCTGACTGTGGTGGCAAAGGCCTGTGGTTCCAGCCAATCAGGGTGCTGAGGTGGAAGGATCACCTGAGCTCCTCAGAGGGAGTCTGCAGTGTCCATGAGCATTACCCTGTGCTCTGGCCTGGGTGATAGAGCGGGATTCTGACTCCAAATAATAATAAGCACTACCACCACCACCACCACCCCATCCACCCAGCGTGAGGTGTCACTCTCAGGAATGGGAGAGGAAAAGGCACTTTCCCGCCTGTCATTCACGGGATGTTTCAAAGGTGGCCACCAGGTATGTCCATCCCACACCTTTGGCCATGTATCCCAGAAGTCCTGCCTCCACCCTCCACACTCATGCCCCATGGCAATGACTGGTGTGAGCTCATGGAACAGAAAGCCCAGAGTTAGGACGGCCGTAGGGCACAGAGCAATCAAGGTGGTCTGGCAATGACACAGCCAACCCAGGCTCCAGTCGCCCAGTCTGCCACCTTAGGCCTTCTGGTTTGCTTATGACGAACGATTGCAGCCAGGACCTGGGGCTCTGGCTCATCATCCTAGCACTTTGGGAGACTGAGGCCAGCAGCCAGCCCAAGCCTGTAGGATGAGATCATCCTGGGCACCTTGGCGACATTCACCTCTACCCTCCATCCCAAATGATCCAGGTGTGATGGCAAGTGCCTGTCATTCTGGCTCCTCGGACAGCTGGAGAAAAAATCGCGGGATCCCAGAGGGTCAAAACTGTGGTGGCCGGAAGCAAGCCACCACCTTGCAGCCTGGAGGATGGAGTGAGACTCTGGCTCAAAGAAAAAAAGGAAAAAGGGAAAAAAATGAAGAGCATCCATTTGTGTATGGAGTTGGGATCATCGAGAACAGACAGAGATCATTTGGGAAGAGGCCTCAGCCTTGGGTGTAGAGTTCCTGAAAGATAGTGGTTCAGCGGACAATCAGGCCGTGGCTTCGGAAGGCTGAGAGGGGGACCACTGGAGCCTGGGAGTTTGAAACCAGCCTGGGTCACATAGCGAGACTTCATTGCTCCCTGGAACGCAAACACTGGAGTTGCGCATGGTGGCACCCAAGGTCCCGGTTACACTGGATGCAGTGGTTTCTGTCCAGGGGCATTTCTTTGTGTCGCCCCCACAAGCAGAATGGACGAGTCTAGGCTGGGCAGTGTGGCTCCTGGCCATCAGCCCCATGCCCTGGAAGGCCAAGGTGGGAGACGGCTTGAACCCAGGGTCAGAGAGCAGTTCGGTTAATGTAACCAGACCTCATCTCAGCAAGTGGTCCCAAAATCGAGTCAGGTGTGATGACCCATGGAGATTCCATTTGATCAACATCCCATTCTCTGGCCTGTTTTTGAATCCTGGACCAGAATCGATCCTCCCGCCAAAGCAGAGCCTCACCCAAGGTTTTCTGGGTTTTTACAGGGGTCAAGGTGTGGGCTTGTTATGGTGTCCAGCCTGAACTGGAGTTCCCGGGCTCTGGCCATCTTCCCATCTTGGTCTCCCTGAGTGCCGAGGAGACAGGTGTGAGTCGCCCGACCATCCCCACCCCACCGAAGGTTTGAGAATCAAGTCCTCCCTTTCCCAGAGGCGCCCCCTGGGAGGAG
>NW_007147341.1:0-937 GCF_000164805.1 Carlito syrichta
CTGAGGCACATTTCATAGCTCAGAGAGGACAGCCGGCAGGAACCTGTCCAGGGATCTTGGGAACATCTGCACCAAAGCGAGGGCAGTCATTTTGGGGTGGTTGGAGTTGAAAGGTGCCAAGCTTGGGGACCTTCACATGTGGGGGGAAAAAGGACTGAGGGCAGAAGGTTTGCATGAGAATGGATTTCCTTCTTTCTTTCTTTCTTTCTTTCTTTCTTTCTTTCTTTCTTTCTTTCTTTCTTTCTTTCTTTCTTTCTTTCTTTCTTTCTCTCTCTCTCTTTCTTTTCTTTCCTCGCTATGTTTCCCAGGCTGCTCTCAAACCAACCAACTCGTGCCTTCCTCTCAGCCTGGGCCTCCCAAACTGCTGGGATCACAGGCTTTCCATTTGATTGACATCCTGGTCTTCTGCTTGGTATTGAACTCTGGGCCAGAGGTGATTCTCCCGTCGTGGCATGCCCTCACCCAAGAATTTATGTGTTTTGATAGGTATCAAGGTGAGGACTATCTATGGTGTCCAGCCTGGTCTGGAGATCCCAGGCTCTGGCCGTCTTCCCATCTTGGGTTCCCCAATTGCCAAAGAAACAGGCGTTAGTCTCCCAGCCGTCCATGCTCCCCTGAAGGTTTGAGAGTCATGCCCTCCCTTTCCCCATGGCTGTCGCTGAACAAGCTAGTGGGTGCACCCTGGAGAAAAAGGTGGAGGAAGGGTGGGTTCCCTGACGGAGACACATCCATGTGCCAGTCTTTCCCCATGGGGAGGCATGGCAGGCGATTCCAGCCACCCTCTCTGGGATCCCAGGTCGTCAGAAGGGAGCAGAACTTGCGGTGGGGCCCCAAGAGGGGTGTTGAGACCCGGCGGAGGGGCTCACCCCTGTCTTCTCAGTGTTCTGGGAGGCTGAGGTGAGAGGATGAACTGAGCCCCTGAGTTCGAGACAAGCCC
>NW_007147342.1:0-796 GCF_000164805.1 Carlito syrichta
CGTGGCTTCGGAGGCTGAGAGGGGGACCACTGGAGCCTGGGAGTTTGAAACCAGCCTGGGTCACATAGCGAGACTTCATTGCTCCCTGGAACGCAAACACTGGAGTTGCGCATGGTGGCACCCAAGGTCCCGGTTACACTGGATGCAGTGGTTTCTGTCCAGGGGCATTTCTTTGTGTCGCCCCCACAAGCAGAATGGACGAGTCTAGGCTGGGCAGTGTGGCTCCTGGCCATCAGCCCCATGCCCTGGAAGGCCAAGGTGGGAGACGGCTTGAACCCAGGGTCAGAGAGCAGTTCGGTTAATGTAACCAGACCTCATCTCAGCAAGTGGTCCCAAAATCGAGTCAGGTGTGATGACCCATGGAGATTCCATTTGATCAACATCCCATTCTCTGGCCTGTTTTTGAATCCTGGACCAAAATCGATCCTCCCGCCAAAGCAGAGCCTCACCCAAGGTTTTCTGGGTTTTTACAGGGGTCAAGGTGTGGGCTTGTTATGGTGTCCAGCCTGAACTGGAGTTCCCGGGCTCTGGCCATCTACCCATCTTGGTCTCCCTGAGTGCCGAGGAGACAGGTGTGAGTCGCCCGACCATCCCCACCCCACCGAAGGTTTGAGAATCAAGTCCTCCCTTTCCCAGAGGCGCCCCCTGGGAGGAGTGAGCAGTTCCAACCTGTGGAACAAGGCAGGAGTAGGGGTGGGGGTCTTGACAGAGATACACCTATTGCACCAGTTGCTGCACCCGTGGAAACCTAGGAGGGTGAATTACTCTACTTTCTCTGGGATCTTGAGTCATCAAA
>NW_007147343.1:0-5034 GCF_000164805.1 Carlito syrichta
ACGACTCCAGTGTTTGTGTTCTAGGGAGCGAAGAGGTCTTTTTAGGTGACCCAGGCATGTCTCAAACTCCTGGGCTCCAGTGGTCCCCCACCTCAGCTTTCCAAAGCTACAGCCTAATTGTCTGCCAATCCACCATATTTCGGAAACTCAAGTCCCAAGACTTGGGCTCTTTCTCAAATGATCTCTGTCCACAATGATCCCAGCTCCATACACAAATGGGTACTCTTCTTTTTTTTCCTTTATTCATTTTTTTTTCAGAGTCAGAATCTAACTCTGTCACCCAGGCTGGAGGGCAGTGGCTTGCTTCCGGCCACCCCACAGCCTTGACCCACCAGGCTCCCTTGAGCCTTTCTTCAGTCATCTGAGTAACCAGCATGACAGCCATGCACAACCACACCCAGATCATTTGGGGTGGAGGGTAGAGACGAGGGCTTGCCAAGATACCTGAGTGGTCTCGGCCCACAGGCTTGCCCCTAGCCTCGGCCCACAGGCCAGCCCCTAGCCTCGGCCTCCCAAAATGCTAGGATGACTAAACCCCACAGCCCAGCTCCGAAACTTCATCAAAAATGAACCAGAAGGTCTGGTTTGACAACAGCCCAGGACATGGGGTGAGACATCATCTCAGTCATCAAAAATAAATCCAAATATTAGCCAGGTCTGGTGGTGCAGGCCTGTGGTTCCAGCCACTCGGGGGTCCAAGTTGGAAAGATTGCCTGAGCCTGGCAAGTGGATTCTGCAGTGGCCGTGAGCTTGACCCTGAACTCTGGCATGGGCAACAGAGTGGGATTTGGACTCCAAATAATAATAATCACCACCACCACCACCAAAAGCACCCCTACCATCCAGCACAAAGAGTCACCCTCAGGGATGGGAGAGGAAAAGCACTTTCCAGCTCATCGTTCATGGGAGGTTTCAAAGGTGGCCACTGGGTATGTCTGTCCTGTGCCTTCTGCCATGTGCCCCAGAATGCCTGTCTCCACCCTCCACACCTTGAACCCCATAGTAAAGATGTGTGTGAGCTCACAGAACAGATGGCCCCAATCTAGGGCAGCTGTTGGGAGCGATTAAGGGCAGTCTGGCAGCACCACGTCCAGTCCAAGTTCCAGTTGTTCTGTCTGCCACCTTCAGGTGGAGAATGGTCCCTTTCTGTCCCAATTACTCCATCGTCTCCCACCCCTGCAGACCTTTCCCTGGGGGGTTGTGGACGCCCATTGTGATGTATGTGAGAGGCGTCTTATTTGTCGCCATAGTCTCTGTAGCCGGGCTGGGACACTGCAGCATGATTGTAGCTCCTGGAATCTCAATCTGCAGGACTAAGGCTTTCCTTCCGCATTGGCCCACAAGTAGCTGGGACTCCAGGGACCACCACACCTGACTCGATTTTGGGGAAACTCACAGGGACGAGGACTGGTCACCTTCCTGGACTGGTCTCTGACACCTGGGCTCAGGCAGTCTCCTGCCTAGGGAACAAAGGGAGTGGGTCTGAAGGCAGTATGCCATGGTGCCTAGGCTGGACTCACACATTCTGTTGGCAGGGGTGATGCAAAGGAAGGCCAAAGGATGGAGACCACCACATCACATGTTGCTGGGACCATGGATGCCACCAAGCGCGTCTCCATTGGTGCCTTTCAGACTGACGAGTTCTCGCAATGTGGCCCAGGCTGGTCTCAAACTCCCGGGCTCCAGTGTTCACCCACATTGGCCTCTCAAAGCCACAGCCCGATTGTCTGCCGATCCACCATCTTACAGGAACTGTAGGCCCATGGCTAGAGCCTCCTTCCCAATTGATCTCTGTCTGTTCAGGATGATTTCAACGCCAGACACAAATGGATGCTATTCTTTTTTTCTTTTAGTCAGATTCTCACTCCATCACCCATGCTACAGGGTGGTGATTGACTCCCAGACACTGCAGCCTTGGTCCACTGGTCTCTGGTGAGACATTCCCCAGCCTTCTGAGGAACCGGGATGACAGGCCTGCGCCACCACACTCTGCTCCTTTGGGATCGAGGGTAGAGACAAGGTCTTGATGAGGTAACAGGGTGGGTCACAGCCTGCGGGTTCAGGCTGGCTCCTGACCTTGGTGTCCCAAAGCGCTGGGTTAACATGGCTGAGCTCCTGAGCCTGGCCTCAATCCTTTCTCAAAAATGAACCAGAAGGCCTGGTGCGGCAGCCCACACCTGGAATACCAGCACTCTGTGCGACCAAGATGGGAGGATGGCTGGAGCCCAGGAGCCCAAGGTCTGCAGGGGCCATGCAGGGAGACGCCATCTCTGCACCCATCCAAACAGGGGTCTGGTGTTGAAGTGCCCATCATGCCAACCACTCTGGAGGCTGAAGTGGGATAATTGCCAGAGTTCGTGATTTCGAGGCTGGTGGTGAATGATGGTCATGTCTCCAGGCCAAAGTCAGGTTCACAGAGCCAGACCCTGTCACCAAAAACATCAGAATCGTACACAGATTCTCAACTGTGCATGATGTTTTCCCAGGGCGACTGAATTTAGAGTCAGGAAAAATGGAAATTGGGGGGAAGAAATTTCCGTGGGTGAGAGATGTGTCTCTGGCCTATTTTGGTGGAAGGTCCTCATTGCTGAGAAAAAGGGTCGGCCTGCAAGGGGCATGTTTCACACCTCGGAGTGGAGAACCAGCTGGAACCAGGACAGGGAGCCTGGGAACTCCCACACCAAAGTGGGAGCAGTCATTGGCTGCATTGGGGCTGGAAATTGCCAAGCTTGGGGGACCCTAACTTGTGGGGTTGGTGGGGGGGAAGGACTGAGGGTAGAAGGTTTGCATGAGAATAGTTTTCTTTCTTTCCTTTATTTCTTTCCTTTTTCCTTCCTTCCTTCCTTCCTTCCTTCCTTCCTTCCTTCCTTCCTTCCTTCCTTTCTTTCTTTTCTTTCCTCACTAGATTGTCCAATCTGTTAACAAACTTCCCAACTCAGGGCATCCTCTTGGTTTTGACCTCCATAACAACTGAGATCACAGGGTTTCAATTTGGTCGACATCCTGGTCTTCATACCTGGTCTTGAACTCTGGGCCGGAGGGCATCCTCCCACTGAGACCTTCCCTCACCCATGGTTTTCTGGGTTTTTCTTGGGGTCGAGGTGGGGGCTTGCTATGGTTTCCAGTCTGGCCTCAAGTATTTGAGCTCCGGCCATCTTCCCTTCTTGACCTCCCCAAGTGCTGAGGAGACAGGTGAGAGACACCCGGTCATCCCCCTCCCTGAATATTTGAGAGTCAAGCCCTCCCTTTGCATGAGTTGAACCCTGGGAGTAGTGAGTGGTTAAGCCCTGGGAAATGAGGTGGGCAAAGCTCTGGGTGCCCTGGCAGAGACATGTCCCTGCCCCAGGCACTCCCGTGGTGCAGGCTTAGCAAGAGACTCCAGCTTTCCTCTCAGTGGTCTGGGAACATCTGAAGGGAGCGGGTCTCACAGTGGTGTCCTGGGAGGCGTGTGGAGGCCATGTGTGGGGACTCATGCCTGCCATCCTGGAAATTTGGGAGTCCAATGCAATAGAATGGCCAGAGCCCCCACGTATGAGATCAGCCTGGGTACCTTGGTGAGACCTCATCTCTATAAGAAACCAACAAAATGAGCTGAGCGTGGTGGTGCACACCTGTCATTCCGGCCATGTGGGATAGTCTGAGTCCAGACGGTGGAGGTTGTGGTGACTGAGAGCAGTCCCCTGTGCTCCGGCCTAGGTGGCAGAGTGGGACTATAACTCAGAATAATAACACCAACCACCCCCACCACAACCACAGGCTGGGCTCAGGGGCTCAGCCTGCCATCCTGGCCCTTCAGAAGTCAAGGAGAGTGGATGAACTGAGCCTGTGGGTTCATGATCAGCCTAGGACACTGGGCTAGACCTCGTCTTGGCCATCAAAAATACATCCAAGGACTAGCCAGGCATGGTGGCGCAGGCCTCTGACTCCAAATAATAATAATCAACACCACTGCCACCCCCACCAACCCTGCCACCCAGCACGAGGAGTCACCCTCAGGGATGGGAGAGGAAAGGCACTTTCCCATCTTTTATTCACGGGAGGTTTCAGAGGTGGTCACTGGGCACGTTTGTCCTGCATCTTCGGCAATGAGTCCCAGAAGACTTGCCTCCAATCTCCACACTTGTGCTCCACAGGAAAGACGTGTGTGAGCTCATGGAACAGATGGCTCCGAGTTAGGTTGACCATAGGGCACAGAGCAATCAAGGAAGTTTGGCAAAGCTGCATCAAGCCACGTTCCGGTCACCCTGTCTGCCACATTCATGGGGGAGGGCCCCTTCCTCTCCTGATCACTCCATCGTCCCTTGCCAACATGGACCTTTCCCTGGGGAGCCATGGATTCCCATCGTGACAAACATGGGAGGCATCTCTGTCAGCCGGACTGGGGCATAGAGGGATGATCGTGTGTCCTGGAGCCTTGATCTGTGGGGTTCAAGGGGTCCCCCTGCCTCGGCACCAAGCAGCCTGGACTCTGGAGGCTGCCACGCCTGACTTGAATTTGGGTACCTCTCGCTGAGACGACTTCTGGTTACCTCACTCGGGCTGGTCTACAACCCTGGGGATCAGGGAGCCTCCTGCCTTGGCCTTCCACGGTGTGGGCTAATGGCCATTAGCACTTGCACTTGCTGTCAGCGGGGGTGATGCAAAGGCCCAGCCCGGAATGAAGGCCACCTCATCCCGTGTAGCTGGGACCGCAGGTGCCACCATGCATGACTGGAGTGTTAGCATTCTGGGGAGAGATGAGGTCTTGTTTCATAGCCCAAGCTGGACTCAAACTCTCAGGCTCCAGTGATACCCTGCCTCGGCCTCCCTAAGGCACAGCCAGATTGACTGCCAATCCACCATCTTTCAGGAACTCTAGGCCCAAGGCTGGGTCCTCTTTCTGAAATGATTCTGACTGTTCATGATGATTCCAACTCCATACACAAATGAATTCTCTTCTTCTTTTCTTTTTAACCTTTTTTTATTTGAGTCAGAGTCTCACTCAATCGCCCAAGCCAGAGGGCAGTGTCTCAGTCCCTGCCACCACAGCCTTGG
>NW_007147344.1:0-816 GCF_000164805.1 Carlito syrichta
TAGGGAACAAAGGGAGTGGGTCTGAAGGCAGTGTGCCATGGTGCCTAGGCTGGACTCACACATTCTGTTGGCAGGGGTGATGCAAAGGAAGGCCAAAGGATGGAGACCACCACATCACATGTTGCCGGGACCATGTATGCCACCAAGCGCGACTCCATTGGTGCCTTTCAGACCGATGAGTTCTTGCAATGTGGCCCAGGCTGGTCTCGAACTCCCGGGCTCCAGTGTTCACCCACCTTGGCTTCTCAAAGCCACAGCCCGGTTGTCTGCCGATCCATCATCTTACAGGAACTGTAGGCCCATGGCTAGAGCCTCCTTCCCAATTGATCTCTGTCTGTTCATGATGATTCCAATGCCAGACACAAATGGATGCTATTCTTTTTTTCTTTTAGTCAGATTCTCACTCCATCACCCATGCTACAGGGTGGTGATTCACTCCCAGACACCGCAGCCTTGGTCCACTGGTCTCTGGTGAGACATTCCCCAGCCTTCTGAGGAACCGGGATGACAGGCCTGCGCCACCACACTCTGCTCCTTTGGGATCGAGGGTAGAGACAAGGTCTTGATGAGGTAACAGGATGGGTCACAGCCTGCAGGTTCAGGCTGGCTGCTTACCTTGGTGTCCCAAAACGCTGGGTTGACATGGCTGAGCTCCTGAGCCTGGCCTCAATCCTTTCTCAAAAATGAACCAGAAGGCCTGGTGCGGCAGCCCACACCTGGAATACCAGCACTCTGTGCGGCCAAGATGGGAGGATGGCTGGAACCCAGGAGCCCAAGGTCTGCAGGGGCCATGCAAGGAGACGCCATCTCTGCACC
>NW_007147345.1:0-3419 GCF_000164805.1 Carlito syrichta
AGCGCGTCTCCATTGGTGCTTTTCAGACTGACGAGTTCTCGCAATGTGGCCCAGGCTGGTCTCAAACTCCCGGGCTCCAGTGTTCACCCACATTGGCCTCTCAAAGCCACAGCCCGATTGTCTGCTGATCCACCATCTTACAGGAACTGTAGGCCCATGGCTAGAGCCTCCTTCCCAATTGATCTCTGTCTGTTCAGGATGATTTCAACGCCAGACACAAATGGATGCTATTCTTTTTTTCTTTTAGTCAGATTCTCACTCCATCACCCATGCTACAGGGTGGTGATTGACTCCCAGACACTGCAGCCTTGGTCCACTGGTCTCTGGTGAGACATTCCCCAGCCTTCTGAGGAACCGGGATGACAGGCCTGCGCCACCACACTCTGCTCCTTTGGGATCGAGGGTAGAGACAAGGTCTTGATGAGGTAACAGGGTGGGTCACAGCCTGCGGGTTCAGGCTGGCTCCTGACCTTGGTGTCCCAAAGCGCTGGGTTAACATGGCTGAGCTCCTGAGCCTGGCCTCAATCCTTTCTCAAAAATGAACCAGAAGGCCTGGTGCGGCAGCCCACACCTGGAATACCAGCACTCTGTGCGACCAAGACGGGAGGATGCCTGGAGCCCAGGAGCCCAAGGTCTGCAGGGGCCATGCAGGGAGACGCCATCTCTGCACCCATCCAAACAGGGGTCTGGTGTTGAAGTGCCCATCATGCCAACCACTCTGGAGGCTGAAGTGGGATAATTGCCAGAGTTCGTGATTTCGAGGCTGGTGGTGAATGATGGTCATGTCTCCAGGCCAAAGTCAGGTTCACAGAGCCAGACCTTGTCACCAAAAACATCAGAATCGTACACAGATTCTCAACTGTGCATGATGTTTTCCCAGGGCGACTGAATTTAGAGTCAGGAAAAATGGAAATGGGGGGAAGAAATTTCCGTGGGTGAGAGATGTGTCTCTGGCCTATTTTGGTGGAAGGTCCTCATTGCTGAGAAAAAGGGTCGGCCTGCAACGGGCATGTTTCACACCTCGGAGTGGAGAACCAGCTGGAACCAGGACAGGGAGCCTGGGAACTCCCACACCAAAGTGGGAGCAGTCATTGGCTGCATTGGGGCTGGAAATTGCCAAGCTTGGGGGACCCTAACTTGTGGGGTTGGTGGGGGGGAAGGACTGAGGGTAGAAGGTTTGCATGAGAATAGTTTTCTTTCTTTCCTTTATTTCTTTCCTTTTTCCTTCCTTCCTTCCTTCCTTCCTTCCTTCCTTCCTTCCTTCCTTTCTTTCTTTTCTTTCCTCACTAGATTGTCCAATCTGTTAACAAACTTCCCAACTCAGGGCATCCTCTTGGTTTTGACCTCCATAACAACTGAGATCACAGGGTTTCAATTTGGTCGACATCCTGGTCTTCATACCTGGTCTTGAACTCTGGGCCGGAGGGCATCCTCCCACTGAGACCTTCCCTCACCCATGGTTTTCTGGGTTTTTCTTGGGGTCGAGGTGGGGGCTTGCTATGGTTTCCAGTCTGGCCTCAAGTATTTGAGCTCCGGCCATCTTCCCTTCTTGACCTCCCCAAGTGCTGAGGAGACAGGTGAGAGACACCCGGTCATCCCCCTCCCTGAATATTTGAGAGTCAAGCCCTCCCTTTGCATGAGTTGAACCCTGGGAGTAGTGAGTGGTTAAGCCCTGGGGAATGAGGTGGGCAAAGCTCTGGGTGCCCTGGCAGAGACACGTCCCTGCCCCAGGCACTCCCGTGGTGCAGGCTTAGCAAGAGACTCCAGCTTTCCTCTCAGTGGTCTGGGAACATCTGAAGGGAGTGGGTCTCACAGTGGTGTCCTGGGAGGCGTGTGGAGGCCATGTGTGGGGACTCATGCCTGCCATCCTGGAAATTTGGGAGTCCAATGCAATAGAATGGCCAGAGCCCTCACGTATGAGATCAGCCTGGGTACCTTGGTGAGACCTCATCTCTATAAGAAACCAACAAAATGAGCTGAGCGTGGTGGTGCACACCTGTCATTCCGGCCATGTGGGATAGTCTGAGTCCAGACGGTGGAGGTTGTGGTGACTGAGAGCAGTCCCCTGTGCTCCGGCCTAGGTGGCAGAGTGGGACTATAACTCAGAATAATAACACCAACCACCCCCACCACAACCACAGGCTGGGCTCAGGGGCTCAGCCTGCCATCCTGGCCCTTCAGAAGTCAAGGAGAGTGGATGAACTGAGCCTGTGGGTTCATGATCAGCCTAGGACACTGGGCTAGACCTCGTCTTGGCCATCAAAAATACATCCAAGGACTAGCCAGGCATGGTGGTGCAGGCCTCTGACTCCAAATAATAATAATCAACACCACTGCCACCCCCACCAACCCTGCCACCCAGCACGAGGAGTCACCCTCAGGGATGGGAGAGGAAAGGCACTTTCCCATCTTTTATTCACGGGAGGTTTCAGAGGTGGTCACTGGGCACGTTTGTCCTGCATCTTCGGCAATGAGTCCCAGAAGACTTGCCTCCAATCTCCACACTCGTGCTCCACAGGAAAGACGTGTGTGAGCTCATGGAACAGATGGCTCCGAGTTAGGTTGACCATAGGGCACAGAGCAATCAAGGAAGTTTGGCAAAGCTGCATCAAGCCACGTTCCAGTCACCCTGTCTGCCACTTTCATGGGGGAGGGCCCCTTCCTCTCCTGATCACTCCATCGTCCCTTGCCAACATGGACCTTTCCCTGGGGAGCCATGGATTCCCATCGTGACAAACATGGGAGGCATCTCTGTCAGCCGGACTGGGGCATAGAGGGATGATCATGTGTCCTGGAGCCTTGATCTGTGGGGTTCAAGGGGTCCCCCTGCCTCGGCACCAAGCAGCCTGGACTCTGGAGGCTGCCACGCCTGACTTGAATTTGGGTACCTCTCGCTGAGACGACTTCTGGCTACCTCACTCGGGCTGGTCTACAACCCTGGGGATCAGGGAGCCTCCTGCCTTGGCCTTCCACGGTGTGGGCTAATGGCCATTAGCACTTGCACTTGCTGTCAGCGGGGGTGATGCAAAGGCCCAGCCCGGAATGAAGGCCACCTCATCCCGTGTAGCTGGGACCGCAGGTGCCACCATGCATGACTGGAGTGTTAGCATTCTGGGGATAGATGAGGTCTTGTTTCATAGCCCAAGCTGGACTCAAACTCTCAGGCTCCAGTGATACCCTGCCTCGGCCTCCCTAAGGCACAGCCAGATTGACTGCCAATCCACCATCTTTCAGGAACTCTAGGCCCAAGGCTGGGTCCTCTTTCTGAAATGATTCTGACTGTTCATGATGATTCCAACTCCATACACAAATGAATTCTCTTCTTCTTTTCTTTTTAACCTTTTTTTATTTGAGTCAGAGTCTCACTCAATCGCCCAAGCCAGAGGGCAGTGTCTCAGTCCCTGCCACCACAGCCTTGG
>NW_007147346.1:0-683 GCF_000164805.1 Carlito syrichta
CCCAAAGCACTGGAATTACAGTCTGAGCAACCGAGGCTGGCCCTCTGAGTCTTTGAACAAGCATCAGAGAAGTGAACCCTGCTGTCTGGAAGCACTTGCTGGCAGACTAGAGGGCAGGATGGGACAGTAGACTGGAGGGGAAGCCACTGATGGAGGGGCTATTGGAGGAAGGCCCACCTCCAGGGTTTGTGCCTCCTCTTGGGTCTCCCATAAGGGTGCAGAACTGTCTGTAGAATTCAGGAGTTAATGCCCCCAGGAGCCACTCCCAATCACTATGGAAGCTGAGCTGGGAGGCTGGGAGAGGGAGGTGTCTGGCTTCCACCGTGCAGGCCTGCAATCCTGCCAGGGTGTGTTCTTCGGCTTCCAAGAAATGCCTTACAAGCTCACAGCCAAGACTGGATAGTATCTTTTGTTTTTTTTGAGTCAGGGTCTGACTCTGCTACCCAGGCTGGAGGGCAGTGACACAATCACAGCTCACTGCAGCCTCGACCTCCCAGACTCAGGTAATCCTTCCACCTCAGCCTCTTGAGTATCTGGGACTGCTAATGTGTTTCACCATGCCCAACTGAGTCTTTAATTTTTTTGTAGAGCCATGGTCTCGTGGTGTTGCCCAGGCTGATCTTGAACTCCTGGACTCAAGCAATCCTCCTGCCTCGGTCCCCCCAAAATACTGGGATTATAGG
>NW_007147347.1:0-1041 GCF_000164805.1 Carlito syrichta
AAAAACTTTTTTTAAAATTTTTAAATTTAAAAACGAAGGAGTACAATTCAGGGTTAGATACATGTGTGGGCATCATGTGGTCAAGTGTGGGTACCCTTATTGATGTTATGACACATTTTAAGAAAGGAAAAGAAAACTGTTTAACATTGTAATACTACCAGGCACAGTGGCTCACACCTGTCATTCCAGCACACTGTGAGGCCAAGGTTAGAGGATGGCCTGAGCCCAGGGTTTCAAGACCAGCCTGGGCAACTTAGTGAGGCCTCATCTCTACAATAAATCAAAAATTATCTGGGTGTGGTCGTGCATGCCTGTGGTTCTGGCTACTTGAGAGGTTGAGGCAGAAGAATTGCAATTGCCTGAGCCCAGTAGGTCGAGACTGTGGTGGTCATGAGTGGCCACTGCACTCCAGCCTGAGTGATGGAGTAAGACTCTGACTCAAAAAAATATTGTAATACTCAAAAAATATACCCACAATAAAAAATGAATACAAGTCACATTTGACTTCTGCCATTGCAAGAGGAGCTCAAAAAGTGGTTCCCATTGGCATCTAGATATTTCTGATGATAGCGAATGATTACAGTACTTGCTGCTGGGCAAGGCCTCCTGGGTCTTCCCTTGTGCACATCACACCCAGGACCAGGTATCTCACACTCCTCAAGGAAGTACGCTATATTCAGATGTGTGGGAGGTTCTGTTGCATATTCACACTTCCATTGTTATTGCACATTTCCATTGTCATTGTCCACAGAGTTCTCAAACTTGAAACACCACTTCAGAATGTTCTTGCAGTCCTCAAAGGACAACCATGCTTCTGCCAACCATGCTTCTGCCATTTTCTTTGACTGTCCTGCCTGACACATGGTAACACTGGCATTCAGTTGATGAATGTCATTTTTTGAGTGAATATCCTATGACCCACTGCTCCCATCTTTCCATACCTTTCTTAATTTTAAAAAAAGGAAAGAAGCCTATTAATACTTTATGAAGTTAAGATGGAACACTACGCAGCCACAAAAAAGAACAGCATCATTTATTTTC
>NW_007147348.1:0-10760 GCF_000164805.1 Carlito syrichta
AAGGATTAACATATAAATACTGTATTAGTTAGTTTTGTAGTAATTGGTAATCAACTACTTAAAACTCAACCTCTCAATAAAATAAGTACTTATTTTCCTTTCTAAGAATTCATGATAATTATCATCTAGCTGATCAAGGCAGGTTAGCTGGATGGTTGTGCTGCAAGGAACTTAGCTTGTCTTTAGTCTATGGAGTGCATTTGTCTGTGGTCAAGGCTGAAGGGCAGTTACTCTCCGGGCACAACATTCTAATGGCAAATTGCAAGAGTGAGCAACATACTCAAAGCATGGTGAAAGGATGAACTGAAGTCCAATAATCTCTAAAACAAGTTCACACATTTTTAATTTATTTGTTCACGTTGACAATTATTAAGGCTTCTTCCAAGCTTGACTCCATTTAGATACCAAAGTATTTGATGGATGGATAATTATATTGATCAATCTTTACATTCTTCACAATGTTTTCAAACGTAATGTTTCATGAATTAGAACATAAATTTAAGTGTGTTTTCAACATATGGCTTTCATTTGAAATTTTCTTCCAATGGCCTCGTTTGAAAAAAAAAAAATCTCTTTATCAGAAATAAGCAATACCTGAAACATACTTTTTATCCTTTTATAGATCACCTCTTACCTTGTTAAATTAAGATTCTCATTCAGTAAATGGGAGGTGGGTCTGCTATTTAGCATATACATTGTGTTCTAGGTGATGCTGATGATGCTGCTGGCTTCCAGATAAATTGGAAGTAGCAAAGATAATTCATATTAAGAAAATTGCTACATCCTCATTTAGATTTTTCTGATGTTGTGGTTTTGTTTTGTGTCAAGAAAGATTTTACATTTGATTTTCAAATGAAATGATTATGTATTTTATACGACTTACTGATGTTCTGTTTCTTCTCTAACTTAAAGAAGTTAAGTTGATTACAGACTTGCTGGTAATCTTTGAAAGCACAACCAAGTCTCTTCTGGGGTATCTCCAACTGGAAAACTGTTGAGCTTTGGGGAACTGGTGACCATACAGGACTGTCAGCTGTCAAATCTGTCATGACCACTCTTTGAATACCTGTAGAGTTGTTCAATAACTCATTAGAGTGCAAAGGGGAATTCATGGTCTCCCCATCCCAAGATCTACCAATGGCCCTCAAAACCTGAGTCTGATAAACACTCTCAGCAGATAAAGATTCCAGGGGGAGCATCTCAGACAGCCCAGCCTCACACACCTTCATTCTTGTGTGGTTTATGTTATGGTTTGTAACACTGTGAGAGGGTAATTGTAATCCTGTAGACAGCAATAAGTCATATAACCTTCAGGCTGCAGGCTGCTTATGGCGAGAGTGTAATCTATCCCAGATCTACTCTACCACTGAACTGCGATGGGACCCTAGAGTGCGATTTGGTTGCCTCATAGATCAGGAGATTAGGGGCTTTCCTGGTTTTTGCTGATACTAGGATAACTCATTGCCAATGTTCTGACTTGCTTGGCAAGTGATGGCGACTCTGTCTCCTACAGATGCAGGCAGAGAGGATGGAGACTGGGTCATCTGGTACCTGAGGTTGATAAAATAGTAACAAATATACATGTTATTAATTAAGTTGCAAGAGGATTTCCTTGAAGTACCAGGCAGTACTGTTCACACTGCCTGCCTGAGTCAGTTCCTAGTATTCTCCCTCCTTACCTGGGAACCAGAGCAGCAGGAATCCCAGGAGCTGAGTGGGGGTCCTTAGTGGAGGACCTCCATGCTGTGTCCTTTTTGGGACTGACTCCTGAATGGGGTGTGAAAAGCCTGTAAATAAGTCTTCAGAGTAGTGGGCAGTGCTCTGGGAACATGTAAATCGGCAAAGGATAAGGCAGACTGGGCACAGCTACAGAGCTGTCTCATTTTAATAACTCAGTACAAGTGCATTTTCTCCAATGTGCCAGGATATTTCCCTGCAGAGAAAATTTTTCTTCCCAGAGGATTATTGTCACAAAAGATATTTAAATGACAATTGTCAAAATTTAAAATGGACATTAGGAAAAGATGTAATAATGTTTTGTTTTGTGTTTTTTTTTTTTTTTAGTTGTACTAGGATTATGTAGGAGAGTCTATTTGTTTAAAGGAAATGCATAATCAACATTTAGAGGGGGCTGGCAGGTCTCCAAATTAAGTGAATCAGACAGGAGTAAATAGTATTTGGGTTATTTCATCCACATCACAATCAGCATAAAATTGTTTCTTTTTTATAATGAAAAATTCACAGAAACATATTTATTACAAATTTTTGTAATGATTTTAAGCCCATTGTTATTACAATATAATGCCTTTCAATTCTCAACAGATGCACAAAGATGATACTATGATTCCTCACTGCCTGGTCACTTACAGATCCACCATTATCTAGAGCTATAGGTCTCCTCACATCCAGGGATAAAATAGATGCCATCTTAATCTTGGTTTGGGGACCCAATATTCTACTTCCTATTCTGCCATTGGATATTACTTCCCACATTTCATCAGAATGAGTGGCTCAATAGTAATGTCTGATCTGATTCCGCAACAAAATTATTTGTTTCTCTTTTGAAATATATAGGACTAGATTGGGAAGAACTTAAAATCCTGGATCATTTCAGGATCCAGTCATCAGTTGCCTCCAAAGTACAAAGACCAATGCACATCCCATGGATAATGCTCTAAGTTGCACTCCCTACCAGCATGTTCTTGAGAGCTTGGGGGCATCTCTCTCAGAGGTTGGCTTTCTGGAGAGCAGGTGGGTGTGTGGCAATGAGGAGAGGCCAGGTCAGGGAATCTCCTATTCTCTGTGATGACATCTGTGTCAATGTATGTCCCTGAGAGGTACCATCAATGCCACTTTCTTTTTTACTCTTTAGAAGTGAGTGAAGACATCATCCTGCCCCAAACACTAGGCTTCCTGTCTCATATCCAGGAGAGAGATTTTCCATTTCCTGACCAAACAATGCTCAAATACATGGAAAAATTTCTTGATCCAGAAAAAAAAAAAACTTGGACACAGATATGAACCTCTATATGTCACATCTCTACCTTGGCACAGGGTAGCCCCTGCCTGACTCTACAGTAGAGGAAGTAAAGCCACATACATCAACATCACAGACTGGAGTTTAGGAACTCCCAGGATGTTTACTGATGCACAACTATATAGATAGCCAGATCAGAGATGTGCAACCTGTGCACATCTTCCATTTGTGGGCCTGATTTTAAGGGAATTTATGTCTATGCAGCCTGCTAAGATCCAGCTTCAGAGATATGCAACTTTGGACTGAAATTCACATTTTGTCTGTTTGCAAGCAGATTTAGCCATCCTTGTCTTTACCCTGGGCCTTTCCCTTTCACTGCATTTCTGTTTTGCTGACTACCATGGTCATATCTTCTCCTCACTTCTCTCCCTGAAGCTGGAAAGACAGTTCTGCCTGCACATGTAGCAAAACACAAGGCCTGAAATGAGGACCTCCTAGAACAGCCCTCAATCAGTGAGGACGGAGAGGTGTACACATATCCCAGTTCCCTCACCTCACAGAAGATTTTCTTCATGTTCCCACATGAGTTTGAGCTCCAATAGTCCTCAAGTGTAACCCCTTGCCAAGGAACATTTCACTGTCTCTCCTTCCTTCCTTGTGTCAATTTTCTCCATTTTTTCCTGTGCGAAATCCTCATCCCTGGTGCATGATGTTATACTACATTTCAAAAGGTACTTGGCATATGATTAAGTTAAAGATTTTAAGATCAGAGAGTATCCTGGATTACCTAGATGAGGTCATTATAACAAGAAATGTACTTAAAGTTGGGAGGGGAAAGGCTCACAGTCAGAGCAAAGCGGAAAAGAGGAAAAGGATACTGGAGTGGTGGAAGAAAAAGCCATGGAGCCAAGATTGTGGGGGTGTCTTGAAGCAGAGAAAGCATGAAATCAGATTATCCCTCCCCCTGCAAAGACTTCCAAAGTAATACAGCCCAACTGACTCCTTCATTTTACTTAAGTGAGACTTATCACCTCCGAGACTATAAGATAACAGATATGTTTTGTGTGAAGCCAGCAAGGCCATGGTAATTTGCTACAGCAGCAATAGGAAACTAATGCAAGGGAAAGGCTGTATTTTACCTCCCTGACTATATGATTGTCCACTTTATTCCTTTTTTTATTCCTCTAAATATCTCAGAATAAATGTTGCATTAGATATTCCTAGTCAGATGTTATCTTCAGCTACAATTTATCAATATTGATTCTATAACTAATGATTGCCTTCCTAAACACTGTGGGATTTCATGCAGATTTTTTAATCATAAAATTTACCACCAATTTATTTATGTGTAGCATTAGAAAGTTGAATGCGGAGATTGCAACTGATCATCACACGTTTAGACAGGGTTTCCCTGAGCCCCATTTGCACAATTGTCTTTGGATTTCCATAACAAACTTCTAGAACAGTGGTGGTTTAAAACAGCAGAAATGTATTCTCTCACAGTTCTGGAGGTCAGTAACTTAGAATTAGTTTCAATGGACCAAGACCATGGTGACAATAGGTCAGACTTCTCCAGGGGTTCTAGGGGAGTCTATCCTTACTTTCTCAAATCTCTGGCTGGCTGTAGCTTTCCTTGGCTGTGGACACATCACTCCAAATTGTCTTCTTCTCTACAGTCTGTGTTAAGTCTCTCTCTGCCTCTTTCTTGTAGGGACATGTGTCATTGCATTTAGGGCCCACCTGGTTAATCCTTGTTGCCAGATTCTTAATGTACACCTGCAAATGTTCTTTTTTCATATAATGTAGGTTCATAGATTACATGGAATAAAATATGATTATGTGGGAGCCATTCTCAGTACCAAACCATTACAGATCCAAGTTGCAGTGTTGGTATTGTACTAACAGCACATTATAGGTTTCTGTCTTTCTCCCTTTTTTCTTGCCTATCTCAAGATCATGAATCACTTCAATTCCCTAAGTGTATCCAGTGCCACCTGTGTCCAGGTAAGATTCAGAGGAGAACACACAGGAAATCTGTTCTCAGGGTTTCTTTAAAGGTTTTCTTTGGCCCCAATTATCATGCACAAGAAATGATATAGCCAAAGACAGCACTTGACCATGTAGAGAGAAGCTGTCCCTACAGAAGATCTATGATTCTCTAGATCTCTCGCTGTCTTTTTTTTTTCTTTTTGAGTAGGAGTCTCACTTTGTTGCCTAGGCAGGAGTGCAATGGAATGCTCACAGCCACTGCAACCTTGACCTGCTGGGCTCAGAAGATGCTTTCGCCTCAGGCTTCCAAGCAGCTGGAACCAAAGGAACACACCACAATGCCTGGCTAATCTTGTGATTTATTGTAGAGACTACGTCTTGCCAAGTTGCCCAGGCTGGCCTCAAACCCCTGGACTCAGGCTATCCTCTCACCTCCACCTCCCAAAGTGCTGGGATTACAGGCATGAACCACTGCACCCAGTCCCTTGCATTTTAAAAGGCTTGTAATCCTCAGTTTTCAGGGAGAGAATGAGTGGTCCTTGACTCAAATATACTCCACCAGGATTTTTATTCAAAAATCTGATTCACAAAAGGCAGTAAATGATGTACCAACAGAGAGAGATTCTGCTTAGCCAGTAGATTCTGAGAGAGGCCCTGGTGCCTGTGCTAAACAAGGCATGGCTCCTCATGCCACTTCCTGAGTACATTGGTTTGAATCTCTTAATACAATTCTGCAAGTCTGTTGATTATTCTGAAGATGAAGAGTTGATTCAAATAGCATTTTAATAACTCAGAACCAAAGTTAAATGTAATATGGCATCACAAAGAAAAAAAGCAGAAAATAGCATGAAGGCAAAAGAGGAAACACAAGGCTCAAGTCATTGGGTAAGAGGATGAGATTTTCAGTAATGAAGCGCATGGGCCATCAGCTTTCAGATGGGAGGGACAATCAGGGAAAGAAAATGTACAGTAAAGACAAAATCTTAGTTAATCACAAGACGTCTGGAGCAATCAGAGAAGAATCCTTAATGACAAAAAAGAATTAAAAAATCAAGAGGACTTACAATTGTTGTGTGCAGAGCAAATTAACTAGGCAACTTGTAATGGAAAGTAGAATCAATAATCCCACACTCCAAATGTATCCCAAATCTGATAGCTCCCCCATCTTCACTCCTATTGCCCCATCCCCATGCAATCCTTCATCTTTCACCTGGACTCAGCCATGATCTTCCCCGAGATCACACAGCTTGCTTGTGGCTTGTCCCTTGATAATTGGTCCCGACTCTCCAACTTCTAACTCTTTGGCCACGAGTATGAGTTCTAATCCTTTCTTCCCATACCCAAAGCTTTTGTCAGGACTCATTCTGGACTCCTCCATGCTGTGAATTCAGAAACATACTCCTACCATCCTCCCACTGAATCCAGCACTGGACTGCCTGGAAGTTTTTCCTTGTAAAACCTCCAAATGCAACCTCTACAAGGAACCTGGCTGGATAGTCGACATCTTCACATCAAAAATCACCTAAAAGGAGGAAAAATGCAAATATAATTTTGGTGTTGAGGAAATGCATACAATGTCCAAGTTTTATGGCTTCTCCTAAAGTTTTGAAATCTATTTCTTAACCATGATTCTGTTTTTATGATCTGAGAGCAGGGAGGAATTAAGGAGAATAAGGATATATTTTTCACTAGGGTATAAAAAGAGAAATAAAGACATGAATAGATCAGAATTTATAAACCCTTTGAAGTGATCTAGATTGCTCTAGCCATTGGCCATAGCATGAGCAAGATGCCACAGGAGGACATCACTTATTATGGTTCCTATCCTTCATATCTCAGACTCCCACAGACACACCTATGATAATCATGTGTTATCCCAAAGAGCTGGTCTGGGTCCCAGCTAGGCTCTAGTTCTTGATTGTTTTTTCTGGATAAGTTAAAATAATTTTAGAAGCACTTGAAAGAAATGATAGCAATGGCTTATTTAATAGTAGGAAGTCCAAAGGTTGGAATCATTCAGGTTTTTGGAGCAGCTTGGTGACAACAGAAAGGTTGCCAGTTTCTTCTATATTTCTGCTTGACATCCTTACCATATTGACTTTTCAGACTTGTGCTCAATGTCTCATGGTCTCAAGTGGCCTGCAGCAGATTTTGGCATTAGGTCCTCTTGTAACTCTTCCAGGAGTAAATGCTGGGTGAAGATCTTCAACTACCTCTGTTTATGTTTCTTCTCAGAAGTCCTGCCCACCCCTCACTCACTTTAAATTGCATAAAGACTGAAAACTTACAGCCCTAATCTCTACTCCTTCCCTGGGCTAAAAGAATCTAACTGCTTTTGTCAGGCACAGCAGGATAGTGCTGGTGCCCAATATACTGAAGAAGGAGGGAGGTGAATTCTGAGACTGAGGTCAAGGGTTTTGTCACATTTAAATCTATGTCTAAGTTAAGTGAGATGGATTAGGAGAGATCTCAAAGGTAACTTCATCTCGTATGTTGAATCAAGCCTGGCAGATGGCAATGAAGTCAAATTTCTATTTTTCAGATGGAAACGTTAGCATCAACAGTTGTGGAAATGTGATCTGTGCATTTAAGGCCAGGTACTGGAATAAAGGAGGAGCAATGTCAACTAGAGTCCTCAGATCAGGGCTAAGGTCAGGCTCCCACAGGACTATGGAAAAAGCAACTGCATTGCTAAGCCATAGGCCTGAGGACCCAGGAGGAACCAAAGGCCCTGCCCACAGTGTTGCCTGGCAGGGACTTCAGGGAAGGAAACAGTTCACACACCCATGGTGCTGAACCTAGCTGAGAACCCACAGCAAGGGTAAAAGTCTGAGAAACCAGGGCATTAGGGCTGGGCCTGGACTTCTGGGATCAGCTGTTCTCAGTTCTGTCCTCTCTGGTTCTGAGTGACCAGGACCCTTCTGGTGCTAAAGATGGGATGTCAACAAATGTCCAGAGTCTTTACTCAGTCAGATTCTGTTCTGCTAAGAAAGAAAAAGAACAGGTGCTAAAGAAATATATGTGTGCATGTTATGCAAATACTTATGAAAAATGAATACTATTTTGACTATAAATTATATTGATATATGTGCCTATATGATATATCTGTATTACAAATCAAAGTAATATGTATGTATATAGAAAAACATAACTTTATTGGTGCAATATATAATTTTAAATTTGATAAACTGAGCACGGACATTTAACACCAGCAATGGGAGACTCACATAATGGCCTCTTCCCCACAAAAGAGCCAAGGGTCAGAAAACTCAGGTCCTACCATCATACCCCTGTTGGACAGAGCAATGACCCATCTGTTGTTGATGACTCTGAGTAATCCTAGAGGGAATCTAGGGAGTACAGAACTGGGAGATGACAGGCAGTGAGTTTCAGCTTCTAATGCAAGAGCTTTGTCCCCAAAGCTCAGCCTGGGTAATTCCTTCCCTGGGTCTCCTGTTAGAGTGGTGCACATTGTTCCTTGGCTGTGTGGTCATAAGACAAAACTTCTCCATGGTCTATTCCCAGGCTCATTCCTGACTAAAGAAACATAGGATTTCTCTGTCCAATTTTTTATAATCATACAGCTACTGAGACACCATGAAGGCAGCTCAGCTGTTGATGCCCAGAGTGATATCAGTCTTGGCCCCACTTTTTCATACTTGGGCAGTATCGGGTCTAGGATTCAGTTTGAGCCAACAGAAGCTTAGAGCTGGACATGCTTTCTGAAAGTGCCAAGCTAGGAAGTTGTTAACACTCTGATCAAACCTGCAGGGGACAGTGACCGTCTCTAGAGCCTGAACACAGGAAAAGATGCTGGAGATGGGATGCACATAAATCCTTTCTGGTATCTACATGCAGAACAAGCATGAACATCCCAATAATGAGCAAGTACTTCATTCAGTTTGATGACATTCTGATCAGAAAGCACAACAGGCTAACAAGTTTATCATCAAGGGAACATTTCTGTTTAGTGGAAGCAAACTGAGGATGAAGCCTAAGTCCTCCCTCCTCCCCTGAGAGTCAGATCAACCAGAGAAAGCAGACAAAACTGGGTCCCCATATCCTTGGCATGCCTTCTGAGACTGATTCTGCTCCTAGAGGGTGGGCTGGTATATTAGACTTCTTCTCACAATGCCACACCAAAATACACTAGCCTGTGTGGCTTAAACTTCAGATGTTTATTTTCACAAATCTGATGACTGGAGAGTTCAAGACAGGGATCAGCGGAATTCAGTTTCTGACAAAGACATTCTTTCAGGTTTGCAGCTGCCACCTTCTCATGGTCTTTGCATAGGGGATTGGGGGACAAAGAGAAAGAGAGAAAAGAAGAGCTTTCTGGTTTCTATTCTGAAAAGAACTAATCCTGTAGAGCAAAGGTCTCACCCTTATAACTTCAATTACCGCATTATAGACCCTATTTCCTTGAACCTCATTGGGAATTATGACTTCTACTGGAATTTGAGGAACACAATTCAGTCAATAGCCAATGGGACACAGGAAAGCAGTGGGGAAGGACAAAGTGTCAGAGCATGAAGCACACAGTGGGTTTCCCTATGACTCAGTACACTGGCAGCTCTTCCCAGGTGCTCCGGATTCACATGAGACCGCATTCCAAACTTAGGAGTTCTCCATTAAAATGAGACACTATCACCCTTACTTTCCAATATCAGTTGTCTCTCTCTGGTTTATAGTAGAGATAGTTTGCCATGTAGAGGCAAATATTTGACATAGCAACTTACGGGGTTTTAATTTTATGAGCATGAAAATAAATAAATAAATTTAAACTCGTACATTGAATCTGTATCAAGATGAGGTCAATTGAAGAGCTTAAAATGAGTCTGAGGAAATAAAAAGTTATGTTTCTTTCAAACAAGCACAGTGTGAGTCATAAACCTTTTTTTGGCACCAATGACTTTTTAGCAGTAATAATAAATGGTAAATACAACTTCGATGGGCAGCCACAAATATAATTTTACACTCAAAATTATTTTCAAGAATCATGTTAACACATTTTCAAATTAAAACACACAAGCAAACAACACAGGTTTATCAGCAGATCCACTCATTGGAATACTTGTCATATGTGTGCTTGAAACAAAAAAAAAATTATCACTGATGGAAGTCTTGAGTATTTTTGGGTCAGGGAGATGCAAATCAAAACCACACTGAGATATCACCTAACTCCAGTCAGAATGGCAATTATCAACAAGTCAAAAAATAACAGCTGCTGGAGAGGGTGTGGCGAAAAGGGAACACTTCTACACTGTTGGTGGGAGTGTAAACTAGTGCAACCTCTGTGGAAAGCAGTGTGGCAATTCCTAAAAGCTCTAAATACCAACCTCCCATATGACCCCACAATCCCTCTACTGGGAATATATCCTGAAGAACTCAAATCACTCTATAAAAAAGATACCTGCACATGTATGTTTATTGCAGCGTTGTTCACAATAGCAAGAACCTGGAAACAACCATGCTGCCCATCAAAAGAGGACTGGATTTTAAAAATGTGGTACATATACACGATGGAATACTACGCAGCCATAAAAAAGAACAAAATCATGAATTTCTCAGCAACCTGGATGGAATTAGAGTCTATAATACTGAACGACCTCTCACAAAAACAAAGATCCAAGTATCACATGTTCTCACTCATATAATGGACCTTAAACATCCAATGCAACACAATAAGAAAATGACTGACAGTACTGGAAAACTATGGGGGGGGAGGGAGATGGGATTAACAGTAGCAAATATCTGTCTGGGAATGGGAAAACACCTCATATCAACAGGGTGG
>NW_007147349.1:0-3899 GCF_000164805.1 Carlito syrichta
TCCTGATGATCCACCAATCCCTTTCTTGGGAATATACTCAAAGGTACATAAATCATTTGACAAAAAAGACACCTGCACATGCACATTCACAGCTGCAGATTCACAACAGCAAAATTATGGTGCCCACCCAACTTCCCATCAAAAGTGGTTTGGATAAAGAAAATGTGGTACATATACACAATGGAGTATTACACAGCCATAGAGAAGGATAAAATGATGGTCTTCACAGCAAATTGGATGGAGGTGGAGACCATCATACTTAGTGATTTATCACAGAAACAGAGACCTGAATACTGCTTGTCCTCACTGGTAAGTGGGACCTGAACATTAGTCACATGAGCAAAAGGGAAGGATCAGTAGTCACTGGACACTACCAGGGGAAGAGAAACACTCAACCACACAAAGGGCACCTGGTTCTAAATCAGGGGAAGTGAGGACCAGTTGGAGGTCCAAACTTCACCTGCACAAAGCCTACCTGTGTAGCTAATCCTGACTTGTACTCCACATCATAATATAATTTAAAAAAAAGAATCGAGAGGATATAGTAATACATAATTTGAGATTGAAATATTTTTAGATGTAAATCCAATTGACAAAAATACAAACACAAATATGCCAACTAAAGCATATAAAAAACTACTGAAGGAAAAGTAAAACAAGATACAGCAATACACTTCACTTCACCTGGGAAATCTGGAATTAACTGTCAAAGTACCCCCATTTAATTGAATGTTAATTTCAAAACACTAATTTTAGGTGTAAGCATTTCCATTTATCTGCTTCATCATGATCTTAACATGTGGTGACATAACGACATTAAAATTATTACAGCAGTATTATTAATATTAGTCTGTATCTATTGAAAATCCGTAACTTAAACTCTTAAGACTTCATAGATGATACAATGTCTCTACTCACAGGAAAGCATCTCTCAGATCTAACTTTTATTTGCTGGAAATTATGTTTCTAGACTGACAAAGCAACTATGTTTATAATCTATATATTTTTATATCCAACAAGATTGAACATTAGGCCATAACCAAATATTCCTTTAGATCTTCTTTCAGGAAGTTTGAAAATATTTCTCTCTCTTTACACTTACTTTTTGTTCTGCTTTTTCTTTGTCATATTGACACAATTCTTCTTTGAGATGATAACATTTATTCATTAACTCTTTTTTCTCTTCCAGGAGAAGATGTTGATTTTCTCTCTCAAACTGGAGTCTTTTTAAAACAGCATTATATTGGTCTTGACTATGAGTTATTGCTTTTTCTTGACTCTCAGCTTTGTTGTGGGCCTCAACCAGTTGCTGTCGAAGCAATACGTTTTCATTTTGAAGCTGAGCTAATCTCTCCTTGGCAGATTCGCCCTCTTCAATGCATTTATTTACTTTACCTTGCTCATTTAGAAACATTTGCCCAATTTCCTTCATTTGACAGTGTATTTCTCTTAGGTCTCTTCCTCCGCTTTCTAAAGCCAACGTATTTTTTCTTGAGAGCATCTCTTTGTGTGATAGAGCTCCAGTTGTAGGCTACTGAATTTACTTTCAGCCTTGGACAGTAGTTTCAAAAGAATCTCATTCTTATCTTTTAGGTGAGACACTTCAAAATTCATTTTCTTCTGTAAAAGAAGTCACTCATCTCTTGCTCTCTGGAAGGCAATTTCTAAGTCTCTTTTTGATGTCTGACTTTCATCATGCTCACGGACAGCCACAGCTAGTCTGGAACGGTATGATTCAACCTCTGTTTCCAGTCTTTCCTTGCTGTGTTTTTCATCCTCCAGTTTAGAAATGAGCATTTTCTTCTCAGCTGCCAAAACCTCAAGCTGGTCACAATACTGGAATACTTTTTGTGTTAATGCTTCCTCATTCTGCTTCATAGTCTTTCGAAGGTCATCCTGCTTTGCTTTCACAATTGCTATGTCCTTGAGATATTTCTTTTCCTTCTCCTGGTTCTGGTTTTTTATTGTGTCTATTTCCAATCGGAGCATGGCAATTTCATCCTGCAACATCTGATTTTTATGTAACAGATCCTCTTCTTTTTTATGACAATGAGAAATCTAAACATACAAAGGAAACTTTTAGCTAGCAGTCAATAAAATGGCAGACATATCATGATTTACTCTGAAATTAAACAGTAAACTGTATATTTATATAAGAAATGTGTTGCCATAAGTAGATATCCAGCTGGAAAAAAAAGTTGGATCAAAACCTCAAACTCTATGTAGCACACATTCCTAAAAGTTAAAAAATGTATTGGAAGACAATGAATTCCTGAAGGTTAAAGAAAGAAAGAAGAAAGGTAGAAAGAAAGAAAGGAAGAAAGAGAGAGAGAGAGAAAGAAAGAAAGAAAGAAAGAAAGAAAGAAAGAAAGAAAGAAAGAAAGAAAGAAAGAAAGAAAAGGAAGGAAAGAAGGAAGGAAAGAAAAAGAAATAATTGACTGCTGGAGGTGGAGGTTTTCTAAGAATCTCAGAATTGGAAAAGCTTTCCTATGGATTACAAGTTCAATGGCATGAAATAAAAGATTAATAAATCTGACTACGTTTAAAATATTGGGGCTTGTGCTCCGATATCTAACCTCCAAACCACCTGATAGTAAGAGTCTTAGCTTTGCATATCGACAGATGAAATTACTCAAAGTTTCTTTACATTCCTTTTTCCTGAGAATATTCTATACATATGCAACTTTTCAAACATTTTTATAGTGAGTTATGAGAATTACATTTTTACACTTGATGCCTTGTGTCAGGAAAAAAAGAATTACCTATATTGATAAAAGACACATCTAGGCATTGTACTAATAAGCATTTCTACATACATCAATGAACTCATTTAATTATAATAGTCCTAAAAAGGAACGAATTTTCCCTAGGGCATCTGGCTCTAATTTTAGTACTCTTCCACTAAATCACAGTTACTGCTGTGGGAAAAATAAATAAATACAAAAGAAGTATTTTGTTATAATAAATAAAACTAAATAAAATGTATAGAGCTCTTCTTAGAAAATTATGACATTATTTATTGTTGCAATAACATTTGTTACCTCTTCATAATACTTGAAACAGTAATAAATGTGAAATAAAAAAATATACTGAACTACTTTACTGGGAGCAACATATTTAACAAATGATTACTAAGCATAGACTGTGGCATATCATTGTTTTCAAAAGGTCTCTGAGCTGAAATAAGATACTATTTGAAGCAAACTTACTCTTCTCAAAAGTTAGGAGAAAGACATACAAACTATGGTCACTGACCTGGGTGTATTACTCCCTCTTACCTATCAGCAGAAGTAATAAACTCACCTCTCCATTAATAGAACAAGAGGGATGAAAGCACTGCTCAAAACTAGAACGTCTATTGCTAGGAGCTAGGGTTTTGAGATTATAAAAAAGATCATCAATTCTTACAGAGACTATACAAAGAGTCTCCTCTGACGAGGCCATTATGAAAGTCACTACTTGACTTTTGCAGGTAAATGAAGTTGAATTAAGAATACTGCTTTATCCATTGGGCCAAAACGGCCACCACCACCTCCCTCCAATATACACACACACAGCTTTAAAATCATTTATCCTTTCCAAGATGCATAGAGTTGGTTTTGTAAATGCATTCACACACATATTAGAAAATGACTAAAGAATATACCTCAGAAATCATTTGCTTTTGAACCATTTCTGCCTCCTTCTGTTTAATGCTCAGATCTCTGTGTTGTAATTTTCTAGCATCCTGTTCTTCAGAAAGTTGCCTTTGGATAGCATCTCGCTCACGTGTAACCTAAAGATACATTAATTTTTTGGTTTCACAACTTTGGGTTGGGGTGGAAGCCTAAAAGGCTAATTAAGAGCAGAACTGTTTTTCAAAAATGTTAAATGGATGTAGGTTATAAAAATGCAAAGAC
>NW_007147350.1:0-7725 GCF_000164805.1 Carlito syrichta
CCCACAGCCTGGCAGGACGTCATGGTGGCAGTAGTTAAAATATCACCAGGCAACAATTTATTGACTTCAAGAGACTCACCTCACTAGAAAGAACACTCACAGACTCAAAGTAAGAGGATGGGAAACAAATTTTCAGACGAAGGGAACACAAAAGAAAGGAAAAGTCACGATCTTAATCTGAGACAAAATAACCTTTTAGCTATCAAAAATTTAAAAAAGATACAGAAGGTCACTACATAATGATAAAAGGTTCAATCCATCAACAAGAAATATCCATCCTCAACATATATGTATCCAACATAGGAGCACCAACTTTCATAAAGCAGCTTCTAGGTAAACTAAAAAAAGATATCGACTCCAACACCATCATAGCTGGGGACTTCAATACCCCACTCACAACCTTAAACAGATCATCAGGACAAAAAATCAGCAATGAGATCCAAAACCTCAATGTGACTCATGACCAAATGGACTTAATTGATAACTACAGAACACTCCATCCAAAGACAACAGAATATACATTCTACTCAACACCACATGGAATGTACTCTAAGATCGACCACATAATTGGCCATAAATCAAGCATAAGCAAATTTTAAAAGATCGAAATTTTGCCATGCATGTTCTCGGACCACAGTGGAATAAAAATAAGCATCAACACCAACAAGGTTCCTCCAAAACCCACAAAGGCAGGGACACTAAACAGCATGATGGTAGACAACTCCTGGGTCAATGATGAAATCAAAAAGAGATTAAAAGATACCTGGAAACAAATGAAAATGAAGAAACATCTTACCAAAATCTCTGGGATGCCATGAAAGCTGTAGTAAGAGGGGAATTCATGTCTCTACAGACACACATGAAGAAAATGGAAGGATCACAAACTAACAGCTTAACAAGTCATCTAAGGAAGCTGGAAAAGCAAGATCACCAAAATCTTAACTTCAGCAGAAGAATCCAGATCACCAAAATAAAGGCCCAAATCTGGCACATAGAAGACAAAAAGATAAAACAAAAAATCAATGAAACAAAAAGCTGGTTCTTCAAAAGGATAAACAAGATCAATAATCCCCTAGCTAGACTGACCAAGAAAAAAGAGAGAAAAAGCCCAAATACACACAATCAGAAACACAGAAGATGAAGTCACATCTGACCCTGAGGAAATTCAAAAGATCAATAGAGACTACTGTGTACACCTGTATGGAAACAAACTTGAAAACCTTAAGGAAATGGAGGATTTCCTGACATCACACAGCCTGGGTAGGTGGAAACAAGAAGAAATTGAGACCCTAAATAGACCAATAACAATCAAGGGAATTGATTAGGTAATAAGAAAACTACCTACAAAAATAAGCCCTGACCAGATGACTTTCCAGCAGAATTCTGTAAGACATTCAAGGACGAGCTGATACCAATCCTACTGAAAGTATTCCAGGCAATTGAGAAAGATGGAACTCTCCCCAAATCATTTTATGAAGCTAACATCACATTGATACCCAAGTAATAAAGATCAAACAAAGAAAGAGGACTACAGGCCAATATCATTGATAAATATAGATGCTAAAATTCTCAATAAGATCCTAGCAAACCGGATTGAACAACACCTCTCAAAAATCATCTATCATGACCAAGTAGGCTTCATCCCAGGGACGCAAGGCTGGTTCAACATTCGCAAGACAATAAATGTAATTAAATACGTCAACAGACCTCAGAACAAAAACTACATGATTATATCATTAGATGCAGGAAAAGCTTTTGATAAATTCCAGCACCCCTTCTTTATAAAAACCCTCGAACATCTAGGCATACATGGAACATACCTCAAAATAGTAAAAGCCATCTACGAGAAACCTACAGCTAGCATACTCCTCAACAGACAAAAATTGGAACCATTTCTCCTGAAAACTGGAACAAGACAAGGATGCCCAATCTCTCCCCTCCTATTCAATATAGTATTGGAAGTCCTGGTTAGAGCAATCAGAAAAGAGAAGGCGATCAGAAAAGAGGAAGTCAATTATCTCTCTTTGCAGATGACATGATCATGTCCCTGAAAACCCAAGAGAATCTGTCAAAAGCCTCCGTGCACTCATAGGGGACTTTGGCAAAGTCTCAGGGTATAAAACAAACATGCAAAAGACAATCGCATTTTTTACACCCATAACAAACAAACAGAAACCCAAATAAAAAAGCACAATCTCATTCACAATTGCCACAAGAAAAATGAAATACCTTGGCATCTTCCTAACCAGGGGACATAAAAAGACCTTTACATGAAAACTAAAAATACTGCTCAAAGAAATCAAGACGACACAGACAAGTGGAAAAATAATCCCATGCTCATGGATTACAAGAGTCAACATTGTGAAGATGACCATCTTACCTAAGGCAATCTACAGATTTAATGCAATACCCATCAAATTACCAGCAACATTCTTCTCAGACCTAGATAAAACAATACAGGAATTCATATGGAAACACAAACAACCAAGAATAGTCAGAACAATCCTCGAAAACACAACAAAGCAGGTGGTATCACATTACCTACTTCAAACTTTACTATAAAGCTACAATAATCAAAACAGCTTGGTATTGGTACTGGAACAGGCATACAGAACAGTGGAATAGAATTGAGATTCCAGAAGCAAAACCTCAATTTCTCAACCAACTCATCTTCGACAAAGCCTCCATCACCTACCACTGGGGAGAGGAGAACCTCTTCAGTAAATGGTGCTGGGAAAACTGGATGACCACATGCAGAAGACTCAAACAAGACCCCTATCTATCCCCATACACAAAAATTAACTCTAAATGAATCAGAGACCAAAATGTAAAAGCTCAAACCATAAGAACCTTAGAAAATGCAGGACACACCCTTATGGAAATTGGAACTGGCATCTAATTCCTGAACAAAACTCGAAACGCATGGGTCATAAGGGATAAGATAGACAAGCGGGACCTCATTAAACTGACAAACTTCTGTAAAGGCAAAGAAGCCATCAAGAGAGCAGGGAGACAGCCTACAGACTGGAAAAAAAGTATTTACCAACTCCATTTCTGACAAAGGCCTAACATCTTGGATCTACAAGGAACTCAAATGTGCTGAACAGAAAAAACAAACAACCCCATTACAAAGTGGGCAAAAGATATGAACAAAAACTTCACAAAAGAGACATATGAGTGGCCAACAGACACATGAAGAAATGTCCAACCTCACTAATCATCAAGGAGATGCAAATTAAAACTACACTGAGATACCACCTAACTCCAGTCAGAATGGCCATTATCAATAACTCAAAAAATAACAGATGCTGGAGAGGATGTGGTGAAAAGGGAACACTTCTACACTGTTGGTGGGAGTATAAACTAGTGCAACTTCTGTGGAAAGCAGTGTGGTGATTTCTAAAAGCTCTAAATATCAACCTCCCCTATGACCCCACAATCTCCCTACTGGGAATATATCTGAAGAACTCAAATCACTCTATAAAAAAGATACCTGCACACGTATGTTTATCGCAGCATTGTTTGCAATAGCAAGAACCTGGAAGCAACCATGCTGCCCATCACAAGAGGACTGGATTTCAAAAAATGTGGTACATATACACAATGGAATAGTACGCAGCCATTAAAAAGAACAAAATCATGAATTTCGCAGCAACATGGATGGAACTAGAGTCTATAATACTGAGTGATCTTTCACAGCAAAAAAGATCTGAGTATCTCATGCTCTCACTCATAAGTGAACCTTGAACATCTATCACAATACCATAAGAAAAGGATCGACGGTAGTGGGCATCTATGGGGGGACAGGGAGGGAAAGGGTGGTGGGATTAATGGTAGTCAATATCTGTCTGGGGACAGGAGGGGAGACACCCTTATCAACAAGGGTGCCTGAATGATGCATATTTGTATACTTAACCCTTAACTGTACCCCACAATTTTAAAATAAAAAATATGTTTAAGCCAGGCTCGGTGGCTCAGCCTGTAATCTCACACTTTGTGAGGCTGAGGTGAGTGGATTACCTAAGCCCACGGATTCAAGACACGCCTGGGAAACTTGGCAAGACCTCATCTCTACAATAAAATCAAAAAATTAGCCAGGTGTGGTAGCGCTCGCCTGTAGTTCCAGCTACTTGGAAGGTGGAGGCAGATGGATCACTGGAGCTCAGTAGGTTGAGGCTGCCGTGGCCAGGAGCATACCACTGCACTCCAGTCTGGGCGACAGAGTGAGACTCCAACCCCCCCAAAAAATAGGTTTAATAAATAAATTAATTAATTAATTAAAAAAATAAAATTTCTTTGCAATGTAAATACTTAAATGGTTCCATTACAGTTTGAAAGCTATTTTGCCTGTATGTTAACCTAAATATGCCTAAATTAATGCCTTATGTTAGCAATTAAACTCAACTTATCCTCCATTCCTTCATTAAGAAAACCTACTGAGCATCTCTTTGATGCCATAATATCTAATAAATAATTCTAGCCATAAATGCCATAGTTGGTTTTAAAAATGAGGTAACCATTTTAGGTGTGTCTCCAACTTATATCTCATATAAATAACATTAATGAAATAAAGTAAATAATATGAATCTTTACCAAAGATTAATTTACCTGCTTCCACTGATATTTTACTGATATCAGCATATTACATAGTCCTTCCAAAGTCTGTTCAAGTTTTTTGTTCATTTCAACTTTTTCCCAATATTCCTCTTCTTTTCTTCTTAACTGTGCCATAATTTCTTTATACAATTTATAAACATCTCTTCTCTTTTCCTCTTCCTTTTTAAAGTTAAATCTGCAGTGAAATATGCCCATATTAAAATTCATTTTGTTAGAAAAACAAAACATCCATTTTGTGATCTGACTCTCCTTATGTTGGTTTATTATCCTAATATAATTTTTATGTTCTGACTATTTTCCTTTCTAATTCTCATGTTTTTATTTTCTCACTGCAGTCTCGTAAAAAAGACATGGAAAGAGCATTCTTCTAATTGGTGAATAAGTTTCTCCTACTAGTAACTCTGGTAAATATTATGGAAAAAGATATTGGAATATTCAGTCAAGTTACAAGTTGAAATTTCTCCTTTTTTTCACATAATTACCTTTCAAAAAGGATAGATCATTAATAAAAAAGAAGTTATTATTTATAAACAAGTTTACAAATTCACTAGAATTCAATGTTCATTTTCATAAAATATTGCAGGTATCAATAGCATGGTTTATAGTGTAAGATAGCATGTTCAAATGTCTTTCACATAACATGTATCTTCAAGTTACTGTAATCCAAGGCTAAGGAGTCAAATATCTATTACCCCATCCTTTTTATGTTTCTTTTCTGGGAATACTTTCAACCTTTTTTGGTAACATTTTCGATCTATCTTCTTATAAAACAATTTCTGGGTGGTTTTTTTTTTGTTTGTTTGTTTTTTTCAGTTGGAGTATCACTGTCACCCAGACTGGAGTGCAGTGGCTGCTTACAGCCACCACAGGCTCGACCTGCTGGGCTCCGGCGATCCTTCTGCCTCAGCCTTCCAAGTAGCTGGAACTACAGGCTCACGCTACCATGCCTGCTAATTTTTTATATTTATTGTAGAGATGAGGTCTCGCCTGCCCAGGCGGGTCTCTAACCCATGAGTTCAGGCAATCCACTCACCTCAGTCTCCCAAAGGCACGGGATTACAGGCTGAGCAACCAAGCCCGGCTATAAAACAGTTTCAACATCTCTCTTGAAATAAGACAGTATCTAATATTCAATTAAACAATAAAGGATAGTATATGTTTTCAACACAGAACTTTAATTTTATCTGCATGTTAGAAAGAGATGTGAAATGAAACAAATCGGTGATCATTTTCTAGTTTACTTTTGACTTCCATGCATCTTAAGAACAAAACTGTGTAAATTTCATAAACTATTCTGGGTTGAGAAAAATGACCGTTTTAGATGTTCTGTTGGATGGACTGTAAATTGATACAAACTTTCTTGAACAATTCAGAAGTGTTGCTCAAACACTTTTTGTGAAAAAGTTCCTCAGCCTAGGCAACATAGCGAGATCTCTTTTCTACAGAAAAATCAAAACATTAGCTGTAGTGCTCACCTGTAGTCTCAGCTACTCAGGAGGCTGAGGTGGAAGGATCATCTGAGCCCAGGAGGTCAAGGCTGCAGTGAACAGTGAAAGTGCCACTGCCCTCGAGTGACAGAGACACCCCAATTCAAAAAAAGGTTCTATACTTTAACCAAACAATTCTATATTGAAAAAATATATTCAAAGTGAAGAATTAAAATATAAAAGATGTTCCTTGCAGCATTCATTATGGTACAAAAAAATGTTTAAACTCAAAATACAATTTGTTGAATAAATACAGGAAATCCGTAACATACAAACACGTTTGGTTCCAAGAGCATGACTACAAGTCCAACAAAGTTAGTCTAGGTACCTAACACAATGAGCTATTTAGTATTGTACATATTTAACAGTCTATACTAACATCTCATAGAGAGAAATAATACATTTTTAAAGGCATCATCATTAAAGTTTGTAAATTGAAGGTTTGTATGTCAGGGACTTACTGTAGATATCTATGTGGTGGGCTTCTATATGGCCATTAAAATTGCAATTTAAAAGAATATGCATTTAATTATTAGTAGGAGTTTTCATAGTTAAGACCTTGCTATGCTATATTATTTTCAAGAATTTCACATCCCACAAGACCAAGAAGCTGTCTCTCCTGTCACATTCCATAAGTTAAATCATCAGTTATGAAAATTATCCTTCATATTTTTAGTAGATGTAAATAATTCAAACATTTTTTTACAAGTAGAATGTCATACCTCAAATTGCAGAGTTCTTTTTCGCATTCATATGTTTTATGTTCTAACTGCAACTTCATTTCTTGTGTTTCAAGTAGCTTCTTTTTCAGTTCACTAACCTCTTCTTTCAGTGTTTCAATGTTTAATGTAGTTGCTTACAGTGATTATTTTTAACTTCTATTGCTCTTTCACGTGACATAACTGCATCCTGGAATTTTCATAATGTTGTAAGAGTCTGTATCAGAGAGGAAACAAGATAGAAAATAAAAATATCTGAGTTCCTACCAGATATAAAGGACAGTACATTTTAACATTTACACATTCATACACTGAACAAATCTATACCGAGTGCCTACAACATGGATTACACTAAGCTCTGCAGATGAAATAGACAAGACCTGTGCTTTTTTTTACCTTGAAGTGTAGTGAAGAAGAGACAAAAATAGTGACAAATATCAATTCAAATGGACATTGAAACAAATTAGAGTCCTATGACTGCATGACAGATTTTGATCTATACTGGCCCCCAGGAATATTTCCCTGAAGAAGAGATGGCTACAGTAAAAATAGAAAATGAGAAGGAAGACATTACACAAAAAGAGAAGAAAAGTATTCTAGGCAGTCTATGCATTCGCTAAACTCTATTGCAATCTGGTTCTAGTCAAGATGGAGTAATAGGTACTGATTTTTCTCCTTATTGAAACAACCACAAACACAACGGACAAAATACATTAAACAATATTTTTTAAGAGAGGGGACATTAGGCAATAAAGGCAATGATCCCTGAATGACAAGAAACACATGAAGTAACAAAGTAACAGGCATTAAGAATCCCTTCCTCAGGGGAGGTGGGGGGCACATAAAACATAAATGTAACTGATCTCAAACCAGGCAAAGTAGGAGAGGCCCAAACTTACCTG
>NW_007147351.1:0-847 GCF_000164805.1 Carlito syrichta
GCCCAGGCGGGTCTCTAACCCATGAGTTCAGGCAATCCACTCACCTCAGTCTCCCAAAGGCACGGGATTACAGGCTAAGCAACCAAGCCCGGCTATAAAACAGTTTCAGCATCTCTCTTGAAATAAGACAGTATCTAATATTCAATTAAACAATAAAGGATAGTATATGTTTTCAACACAGAACTTTAATTTTATCTGCATGTTAGAAAGAGATGTGAAATGAAGCAAATCGGTGATCATTTTCTAGTTTACTTTTGACTTCCATGCATCTTAAGAACAAAACTGTGTAAATTTCATAAACTATTCTGGGTTGAGAAAAATGACCATTTTAGATGTTCTGTTGGATGGACTGTAAATTGATACAAACTTTCTTGAACAATTCAGAAGTGTTGCTCAAACACTTTTTGTGAAAAAGTTCCTCAGCCTAGGCAACATAGCGAGATCTCTTTTCTACAGAAAAATCAAAACATTAGCTGTAGTGCTCACCTGTAGTCTCAGCTACTCAGGAGGCTGAGGTGGAAGGATCATCTGAGCCCAGGAGGTCAAGGCTGCAGTGAACAGTGAAAGTGCCACTGCCCTCCAGTGACAGAGACACCCCAATTCAAAAAATAAAAGGTTCTATACTTTAACCAAACAATTCTATATTGAAAAAATATATTCAAAGTGAAGAATTAAAATATATAAAAGATGTTCCTTGCAGCATTCATTATGGTACAAAAAAATGTTTAAACTCAAAATACAATTTGTTGAATAAATACAGGAAATCCGTAACATACAAACACGTTTGGTTCCAAGAGCATGACTACAAGTCCAACAAAGTTAGTCTAGGTACCTAACACAATGAGCT
>NW_007147352.1:0-4692 GCF_000164805.1 Carlito syrichta
CAAAAATAGTGACAAATATCAATTCAAATGGACATTGAAACAAATTAGAGTCCTATGACTGCATGACAGATTTTGATCTATACTGGCCCCCAGGAATATTTCCCTGAAGAAGAGATGGCTACAGTAAAAATAGAAAATGAGAAGGAAGACATTACACAAAAAGAGAAGAAAAGTATTCCAGGCAGTCTATGCATTCGCTAAGCTCTATTGCAATCTGGTTCTAGTCAAGATGGAGTAATAGGTACTGATTTTTCTCCTTATTGAAACAACCACAAACACAACGGACAAAATACATTAAACAATATTTTTTAAGAGAGGGGACATTAGGCAATAAAGGCAATGATCCCTGAATGACAAGAAACACATGAAGTAACAAAGTAACAGGCATTAAGAATCCCTTCCTCAGGGGAGGTGGGGGGCACATAAAACATAAAAGTAACTGATCTCAAACCAGGCAAAGTAGGGGAGGCCCAAACTTTACCTGCATGATAACCATGTGCAAACCAAATCTAGAACTGGACCCATCTTTAAAATAAAATAGAAATAAAAATGAAAAGAATCCCTTCTCCCCTCCCTACCATGACATTGTTTCCAGGTCATCACCCAGGAGGAAAAACACTGAGGTTGAGTCTAGCAGAATCCTTGAGTCAAAGTGATTAAATGAGAGCCTGATAAAACCTAGGCAGACAGAGATCATAGCACAGACACTTGAGAGATAAGAGCAGTAAAGAGAAAGACACTGGAAATCTGCAGAAATCCCCTCTTGAAAAATATGTACCAGAGTTGTGAACAGTGTAAGTATGCTAGGAAACTGCCCAAGACCAAGGGAAAACAATCTTAAAAATTAGAGGAAACCATGTCTAGTATTCACACACACTGCCAGGAAGAGTGTCCATTCCCATGAACTATGCTGGAAAAACACATACTTCATGGGACAATGAGTAAAGTAATTAGAAAGGTCTTGCACCAGGAATGGGGATTAGACTCAATTATGAAAGCAAGACCAGAAAGATTAAACTGTTTGTAAGTAGCTCAACTATATACCAAATTAAAGCTCAAGAACATAGAGGCATGGAAGACATTTTTTTTAATGCACTTATAGATGCAAATCACAGTGTCGGAGATGAAAACTACATTGAGGAAACACTTACAGATTAGACATCACAATTTAAAAGAGCCATAATTGGAAACATCAGTGAACTATGAGAAAACTTTATGCATCTAATCTAAAAAGGAAAGACAGATCAAAAAAATGGTCAAAAGCTTTCTAAACTTAATGAATACTATAATCCCACAGCTCTAGAAAGGATCTGGCTGAAAAAGGAAATGAAAGTATATAACTGCAATTTTCTTATACCATATATGATGGGCTATCATATTACTTGAAGGTGGACTGCAATAAGTTAAAACTGTACACTATAAAACCTAAAGCAATCACTAAGATAACAAAATAGAGAGTTAAAGCTAATAAGCCAGAGAGAGAGAAAGAGATAGCTAAATCATAAAAATTATTTGACTAATCTAAGAGAAAGCAGATAGAAGAAAAGGAGGATAAAGAATAGCTGGGACTAATAGAAAACAAACAGCATGATGAATGACAAACCTAGCTATATCAATAATCATACATGAAAGTGGCCTAAAAAACCTCAATTAAAAGGCCGATTGTCTGACTGAGTAAACAAGAAAGACCAAACTCCATGCTGCCTATAAGAAGTGCACTTTAAATGGAAAGACACAAACTGGCTAAAGGATGGAAAAAAGATATACCAGACTAACACTTGACAGAAGAAGGCTGAGTGGGAGTGGCTATGTTAATGCCAAAGGCCAAAGTAGATTTCATAGCTAAAAATATGACCAGCAATAAACCAAGGTCATTTCATAATGATAGAGTTTCAACTAATCAAAAAGACGTATTAACCCTAATTGTCTATATACTTGATAACACAAGAGCTTCAAAACACAAGAGGAAGGAATGAAGAGGATTGTAAAAAGAAAAAGACAAATTCCCAAGTGTAGCATGAGATCTCAGTACTCCTTACTCAGTATGTGATAAGACGAGGAGGCAGAAAATCATCAAAAATAATGTAGACTTGAACAGCCCCATGCTTCTCAAGCACGCATGAATACTCGCAAAAATAGGCCAGATTCTGGACCATACAATAAATCTCAATAAAAGGATCAAGTCAAATGTAACTGAAGGCATACAAAGTATGTTACCTGACCCCAAAGCAATCAAATGATAAATGAATCATAAAAATATCTCTGGAAAATACTGAAATATTTGGAAACAAAGTAACAGACATCCAAATAACCCTGGGCCAAAGAGGTGATAAAAAGAGAAATTAAAAAGTATTTTGAACTGAAATAAAAATGAAAATACAACATATCAGAAATTGTGGAATGCAACTACAACAGCACTTAAATAAAAAATGTTAGCACCAAATGTTCACATTAGAAGAGTCTCTAATCAATGACTTTGACTTCTACCTTTAGAAACTAGAAAAAGGAAAAACAAATCAAACTCAAAGTCAGCAGAAGAAAGTAAATAATAAACATCTGCTATGGTCTGAATATTTGCATCCCCTTCCCAAAATCATATGCTGAAATCTAATCACAGAGGTGATGTTAATGGGATGTGGAGGTTCTTGGAGCTGATTTGGTCATGGAGCCAGGCCCTCATGAGTGATATTAGTATCTGTCTATAAGACCCCAGGGAACTCCTTTGCCCTTTCTGCCATAAGAGGGGAAAAGAAGCATCTACAAGCCAAGAAGCGGTCCTTCACCAGACACCAAATCGGCCAATTGCTTGGAATTCTACAGCCTCCAGAGCTGTGAGAAACGCATTTCAGCTGTTTATAAGCTATTCAGTCTACAGCATTTCATTATAGCAGGCCAAACAGACTGTGACAGTAAAGACAAAACCAATAAAACAGAAAAACAATAGGGAAGATCAATAAAACTAAACATCTTAAGAATATCAATAAAAGTAATAAGCCTCTATCTAGTCAGGCTGCACATGAAGAAGAGAAGATAGAAATTACTAATTTCAGAAATGAGTAATGTGACATTGTTACAGATTCTAAAGATATTAAAAGAACAACAAGTAATAGGGACTTCATATGAATAAACATGCCAACTTAGAGAAAATGGACACATTTCTCGAAAAATAAAAATTACCAAAACTAAACCAAGAAGAAACAGATAACTGGATTGCCCTATATCTATACAAGAAAATTAAGTCATAGCTGAAACTTTCCTACAAAGAAAACTCCAAGCCCAGATAGCTATGCTGGTGAATTCTACCAAATATTTTAGGAAGAAATAATATTTTTCTATAATTCTATACACACTCTCTTCCCCCCAATAAAGAGGAGCAATACATCCCAACTCATTATAGGCTGTTAGTATTATCATGATCCCAAACAGACAATGATATTACTAAAAAGAAAACTCCCTCATAAACAAGGATGCAAAAATTCAACCAATTTTTGAAGCAAACAAGCTAGCCTTTAATAAATGAATGAATAAATAAATTGTGGTGTGGTCATACAATGGAATATTATTTGCCACTAAAACGAGATGAGCTGTCAAGCCATGAGAAGACATGTAACCTTAAATGCACGTTAGTAAATGAAAGAAGACAATCTGAAAAGGCTACATGCTGCACAATTCCAACTTGTGACATGCTAGAAAGCCCAAACTATAGATAAAATAAAAAGATACATAGTTGCTAGGGATTGGGGCGAGCAGGAAAAAATAAACAGGTGGAACATAGAGGCTTTTAGGACTATGAAATATTTTATATGATACTATAATGGTGGCTACATGTCACTATACCTTTGTCCAAAACTCACAGATTCTACAACACCAGGAGTGAAATCTAATGTAAACAATGGACTTTGGGTGATTATGATGTATCAATGTAAGTTCATCAAACATTAACAACTGTGCCACTCTGGTGAGGGACACTGATAACAGGTGATGCTATGCATGCATGGAGGCAAGGGTTATATGGACAATCTCTGTGCCTTCCTCTCAATTTTGCTGTGAGTCTAAACCCACCCTCCCCCCAAAAATAAAGTCTTGAAGAAAATTCTAAACAAACTTTAGCAAATTGAATTCAATTCTAAACAAATGGGATCTCTCCCAAAATGCAGAATTGGTTTATCATTCAATATTCACTATCATTCACCATATCAACAAACTAACAGGGGGAAGCTATATAATCATCCTAGTAGATAGAAGCATGTGATAAAACTCAACCTTCATTTGTGATTTTTAAAAAAACTCTGAGCAAACTAAGAATACAAGAAATCTTCAGCATGACAAACAGCATTTATGATAAGCCTATGGCAAACGTGTCATGGTGGAAACCAGAATGCTTTCCATGTAAGATCAGGAATAACACAGGAATATTTTCTTTCACTGCTTTTACTGAGCATTGTGTTGAAGACTCTAGCCCGTGTCATGAGCTAAGAAAAATGAATAAAAGGCACCCAAGTTGGAAGGAAGTTGTAAATCTGTGTTTGTTCATAATCATGATCACATATTAGAAGTGGGTAAGCTTCAACCTGTGGGCCAACTTCTCAAATTGGAAATACAGTTTTATTGGAACACAGTTATGTTCATTAATTTAGATATTGCCTGTGGTGGCACTTATATTACAAGACAGAGTTGCCACAAGTCTAAAAA
>NW_007147353.1:0-771 GCF_000164805.1 Carlito syrichta
AAAAGAATCCCCATCTGTTCCATAATATCTCTTCCCCACAAAGTAAAAGGGAGAGAAGGTATAACATATGGTTGAAACATTCCTGAAGACTCTAAGTCAGTCCAAGGAAGCACTCGTGAACTTCTGACAACATTTTGAGCTGTTCCCAATCCAACTAAATCAGAGGTAGTTTGTTCTATCGGCCAATGTTTAGGCCAGTCTTTTCCAGCAATGCAAGAAACATCTGCGCCAGTGTCTACAAGTCCTTCGATTTGCCTTCCCTGGAATCTGAATAACTTTAGTGGATCTGGACCTTTTAACTTCCTTTATCCAAAATGCCATACCACTGGATCCAAATCCTTTTTCCCCCTCTCTCTTCATCAGTTACCGGAGTGCCTGTATCAAAGTAAGGCAACAACAATATCTGAGCAATACGTTGGCCTGCATGAATCATGATTGTTTTAGAGGGAGGTTGAACAAGGATTTGAATTTCTCCAGTGAAATCTGAATCAACAACCCCTGGGACTACAAAAATCCCTTTAAGAGAGAAAGAGCTATGCCCTACAAATTAATCCTAATGTTCCTTCAGGGAGAGGACCATAAACTCCTACAGATATCTTAGTAGTAGGAGAATCAGATGTTAATATTGTTGGGGTGGAGGCACTGAGGTCCAATCCTGCGCTGCCTGGGGTTGCACGGAAGAGCCCATCGATTGTGTTCCCTGAAGGAACGGGTTTTTCTTCATTGGATTTCCTGATGGTAGTGGGCTGGTAGAATTCTGGTTGTGGCTGA
>NW_007147354.1:0-705 GCF_000164805.1 Carlito syrichta
CCTTGAGCCTGGGTATTACAATATTCTCCCACTCCCATATACATATCCATGGTGACATTATCCCGTTCTGGACTTCGTTTAGTAAGATTGTGCTCTACAACTTTCCTTTTAACTAACTTTTCATACTCCATTTTCCATAGCACAAGTTGTCCTCTTGTCAAACATCCTTTAGCCACTTGAAACCAATCATAAGGAGTCACCCACCAAGCACGTAGCCCATCTAAGAAGGCTAGTGTATACGGCGCTGTTGGGCCGAAATCATGACAAGCAGCTTTTAAGTCTTTTAATAATTTCGTTGGTATAGGTCCCCATTTAGGGGGTTCAGATTCTATGTCAACAGGAAAACAATGAAGAGAGTCTTCTGATTCTAAAGCCTTTTGTATAGTCCCTTGAATTCCCGGTAAATATTTTTTAGGTAGTTCTACCCTTTGGCCACTAGATGGTAGCAGAGACTTATTTTTAGAAACCACAGGGAAAAGAAAAATCTGGCCAATCTGGATTCTTATACTTAGCTGCTTCTTCATTCAATTCTGCATTGTCACCAGGAGATAACTGGTCTCCAGAGTCATTTTTCTTTAGCTGCCTCATCCTCCTCAGAGTCTGAATCACTAGGGAAAGGACCATAATTAGGATTTAAAACTAACGCTTCCCGCAAAATATTCCATAGGGAATAAGAATCTTGTGGCATCTGTGTTCCACCATGAT
>NW_007147355.1:0-1021 GCF_000164805.1 Carlito syrichta
AGGATTGGTGTCCGAAATGCCGATGAATGCCTTCCAATGAATAATTAAAGAAAAAGCCTAGAGATTCCACACCCGCACCAACAGTATGGGAGCTCGGTGGACATCCACTCGGAGAACAATCCTAGCCCATGATAGCTGCTGCTTTCCAAAAGTTCTTCAAAGTCCCTGGAAGTTGTCCTAATTTAGGCAGCCAAGCCACCAGAAAGGTTTGGTCTCCGAGAGAGCATTGAGAGTAGGTGGCACATGGCCATGACCTATCCCCACCCCGAGCTGTACATGACGAAAGGTCTGCTTGGTTGAGTGTGGCCGAGAAGATGATGCTGTGTCTTCCCTCAGCTCCCAGACCGGAGAGTCAGTGTCTTCTTCCTTCCAGCTCTGAGTCATGGAGGCTCCGTTCCTGGCAAGTGAGTCCGAGAGGCTGGGGCTTCCTTCCCCCATGTGTTGCCCACTCACAGGATTGGAGCTCTGTGCAGGGCCGGGCAGGCCGGGACAGTGGGGTTCAGATTGTCTTCACGCTGCTTTTCTTGTAGAGCAAAGGTTACATGCTGGTGGCGATCACCTGTTAGGACCTGGACACCTGACCTCACTCAGCACCCACCCCTGAAGCATGGATGTCACTCCAAGAGAAGTGGGTCCCTGTCCTTCCCGTTGGCTCCCGCGCATGGGTTTGGAGAAGGTTTTCCTCGCAGTAGAGGCACTGTCTATGATCACAGCACTCTGAAATTCTCACTAAAAGGTTTGGCTACTTTTCAAGGAGACTATGTGGCAAGAACAAATGCCAGGGTGCTCTCCGCAAAGTTGAGTGGTGAATGTTGGTGGTGGGAAGTAAAGGAAACTTATAGAACCCTAAGGGAAGCAAGCTAAATCGTTGGCTATGGACAGCTAGGAAGCGTATCCCCGCAATCAAAGCACACTTCATTGTGCACCAAAACGACTCCTGCTATAGGTAGGCCCGGCATGTAATCTCCCACCTCTCATCCAGCACTTTGACAGACTGATGACGGAAGATTCCTGCAGCCCA
>NW_007147356.1:0-758 GCF_000164805.1 Carlito syrichta
GAGTCATGGAGGCTCCGTTCCTGGCAAGTGAGTCCGAGAGGCTGGGGCTTCCTTCCCCCATCTGTTGCCCACTCACAGGATTGGAGCTCTGTGCAGGGCCGGGCAGGCCGGGACAGTGGGGTTCAGATTTTCTTCACGCTGCTTTTCTTGTAGAGCAGAGGTTACAAGCTGGTGGCGATCACCTGTTAGGACCTGGACACCTGACCTCACTCAGCACCCACCCCTGAAGCATGGATGTCACTCCAAGAGAAGTGGGTCCCTGTCCTTCCCGTTGGCTCCCGCGCATGGGTTTGGAGAAGGTTTTCCTCGCAGTAGAGGCACTGTCTATGATCACAGCACTCTGAAATTCTCACTAAAAGGTTTGGCTACTTTTCAAGGAGACTATGTGGCAAGAACAAATGCCAGGGTGCTCTCCGCAAAGTTGAGTGGTGAATGTTGGTGGTGGGAAGTAAAGGAAACTTATAGAACCCTAAGGGAAGCAAGCTAAATCGTTGGCTATGGACAGCTAGGAAGCGTATCCCCGCAATCAAAGCACACTTCATTGTGCACCAAAACGACTCCTGCTAAGGGTAGGCCCGGCATGGAATCTCCCACCTCTCATCCAGCACTTTGGCAGACTGAGGACGGAAGATTCCTGGAGCCCAGGAGTTGAAACATGACTGTGTAACATCAGGCAGCCTCATCTCTATCTCCAAAATGTCATCAATGAGCTGGGCATGGAGACATAGGCTTTTGGTTGCAGCCGCTTGGGAAGGATT
>NW_007147357.1:0-772 GCF_000164805.1 Carlito syrichta
TCATCAATGAGCTGGGCATGAAGACATAGGCTTTTTCGTTGCAGCCGCTTGGGAGGATTGCTTAAGCCCCGGAGGTCTACCCTGTGGTCAGGTATGGTTGTACCACTCTAGTACCGTCTGGGCCTCAGAGTGAGGCCCTGACTCAAAGAGAAACGCAACCCACAGATGCGGAAAATATATTTGCGAATGTACATCTGACAAGGGATGATCAGCTCGGAACTACAAGGAACTGCCACTTGCCGACAAGAAAAAAACAAACAGCCTCATTTCACAGTGAGCAAAAGATAGGAAGAGACCCTTCTCAACAGCAGACATACAAGCAGCCACCAAAGACGTTGGAAAAAGCTCAGCCTCATTTGTCATCCGAAAATGCAAGTGAAAACTACCTTGAGGAGTCACCTATTTTCAGTCAGGATGGCTATCATCCATCATTCCCAAAACAACACGTGCTGGCGTGGAAATGACAAAAAGGGAACACTTCTACACTGCTCGTGGGAGTGTAAACTCGGACCAGCTCTGTGGATAACCATTTGGTGATTCCTAACCGATCTAAAAATCGACCCTGCCATCCTCCTACTGGGAACATACCAGGAAGAACGAAATCCCTCTCTCAAAGAGATATTTGCACATGTATGTTTATCGCCACAGTGTTCGCAGTAGCAAGGACATGGAGCCAACCCTCCTGCCCATCTAAAGAGGACTGGATTCAAAATATGTGGTACGTCGGAACAATGCCATATTATGCCGTCACAACGAGAAGAAACTCACGAAG
>NW_007147358.1:0-948 GCF_000164805.1 Carlito syrichta
TTTTCAGTCAGATGGCTATCATCCATCATTCCCAAAACAACACGTGCTGGCGTGGAAATGACAAAAAGGGAACACTTCTACACTGCTCGTGGGAGTGTAAACTCGGACCAGCTCTGTGGATAACCATTTGGTGATTCCTAACCGATCTAAAAATCGACCCTGCCATCCTCCTACTGGGAACATACCAGGAAGAACGAAATCCCTCTCTCAAAGAGATATTTGCACATGTATGTTTATCGCCACAGTGTTCGCAGTAGCAAGGACATGGAGCCAACCCTCCTGCCCATCTAAAGAGGACTGGATTCAAAATATGTGGTACGTCGGAACAATGCCATATTATGCCGTCACAACGAGAAGAAACTCACGAAGTTCACGGAAACCTGGATGGAGTTAGAGTCTATACTACTGGGTGACCTTTCACGGAAGCAAAAACTGGGTATCACATGTACTCACTCATAAGTGGACCTTGCACAACCATCATAATAACGACAACAAAAAAGATTTTCAGAGTTGGGAGATGCAGGGGAGGGGGAGGGCCAGGACTTGCAGTAGTTGGATTCTGCCCGGGGTGCCGGGACGGTCGGGGACAGGCCTGAACAACAAGGGTTCCTGTAAAATGAATATTAACATATTTCACCTGAATTGTACCCTACCTCTTTCAAATTACAAATTAAGAAGCAAAAGTTGACACCAGAGCCCTGAATCCATAGCCAGTCATTAGAAAGAACTTCTTGTTGCTGTAGCCTTAACCACTTTTTTCCACACCGAAATAAAAACACAGACCCTTATTTTATTGAAACGTGCTTAGATAAAATATCCTGTTGCTGATTGTTAGTTAACTTATTTTTGAAATGTATCCCAGTTGACTGACTGGATATGTTTCATTGACGACAGCAACTGTATACTGCTGCTTCAAATGCATTCTCCAGATGTGTGTCTTTTTCCCTG
>NW_007147359.1:0-843 GCF_000164805.1 Carlito syrichta
CGAACTCACGAAGTTCACGGAAACCTGGATGGAGTTAGAGTCTATACTACAGGGTGACCTTTCACGGAAGCAAAAACTGGGTATCACATGTACTCACTCATAAGTGGACCTTGCACAACCATCATAATAACGACAACAAAAAAGATTTTCAGAGTTGGGAGATGCAGGGGAGGGGGAGGGCCAGGACTTGCAGTAGTTGGATTCTGCCCGGGGTGCCGGGACGGTCGGGGACAGGCCTGAACAACAAGGGTTCCTGTAAAATGAATATTAACATATTTCACCTGAATTGTACCCTACCTCTTTCAAATTACAAATTAAGAAGCAAAAGTTGACACCAGAGCCCTGAATCCATAGCCAGTCATTAGAAAGAACTTCTTGTTGCTGTAGCCTTAACCACTTTTTTCCACACCGAAATAAAATCACAGACCCTTATTTTATTGAAACGTGCTTAGATAAAATATCCTGTTGCTGATTGTTAGATAACTTATTTTTGAAATGTATCCCAGTTGACTGACTGGATATGTTTCATTGACGACAGCAACTGTATACTGCTGCTTCAAATGCATTCTCCAGATGTGTGTCTTTTTCCCTGCGGAGGTATGTGGAGCTTTCTGGCATGTTTTCTTTCTGACCACGTTTGCGTGTTTCCCTGTGTTAACGTTACGTGGGAGTTGTTGCGGGGTGTCAGACACCTACTCTGCACAATGAATGGTACCTGCTGTCAATCTCTCTCTTGTGGGGGCGGGGCTCCGGGTCCCTCGCCATTGCGGGGCTGCAGCGCCCTGACGTGAGGACGGCGCGTCGCGTCCCGGCCGCGTGACCTGCTGGGTCGACGCGATCCTT
>NW_007147360.1:0-821 GCF_000164805.1 Carlito syrichta
TACTACTGGGTGACCTTTCACGGAAGCAAAAACTGGGTATCACATGTACTCACTCATAAGTGGACCTTGCACAACCATCATAATAACGACAACAAAAAAGATTTTCAGAGTTGGGAGATGCAGGGGAGGGGGAGGGCCAGGACTTGCAGTAGTTGGATTCTGCCCGGGGTGCCGGGACGGTCGGGGACAGGCCGGAACAACAAGGGTTCCTGTAAAATGAATATTAATATATTTCACCTGAATTGTACCCTACCTCTTTCAAATTACAAATTAAGAAGCAAAAGTTTACACCAGAGCCCTGAATCCATAGCCAGTCATTAGAAAGAACTTCTTGTTGCTGTAGCCTTAACCACTTTTTTCCACGCCGAAATAAAAACACAGACCCTTATTTTATTGAAACGTGCTTAGATAAAATATCCTGTTGCTGATTGTTAGTTAACTTATTTTTGAAATGTATCCCAGTTGACTGACTGGATATGTTTCATTGACGACAGCAACTGTATACTGCTACTTCAAATGCGTGCTCCAGATGTGTGTCTTTTTCCCTGCGGAGGTATGTGGAGCTTTCTGGCATGTTTTCTTTCTGACCACGTTGGCGTGTTTCCCTGTGTTAACGTTACGTGGGAGTTGTTGCGGGGTGTCAGACACCTACTCTGCACAATGAATGGTACCTGCTGTCAATCTCTCTCTTGTGGGGGCGGGGCTCCGGGTCCCTCGCCATTGCGGGGCTGCAGCGCCCTGGCGTGAGGACGGCGCGTCGCGTCCCGGCCGCGTGACCTGCTGGGTTGACGCGATCCTTCCTCAGAATCCTGCCTGCGAGC
>NW_007147361.1:0-767 GCF_000164805.1 Carlito syrichta
CGGGAGGGCCAGGACTTGCAGTAGTTGGATTCTGCCCGGGGTGCCGGGACGGTCGGGGACAGGCCTGAACAACAAGGGTTCCTGTAAAATGAATATTCATATATTTCACCTGAATTGTACCCTACCTCTTTCAAATTACAAATTAAGAAGCAAAAGTTTACACCAGAGCCCTGAATCCATAGCCAGTCATTAGAAAGAACTTCTTGTTGCTGTAGCCTTAACCACTTTTTTCCACACCGAAATAAAAACACAGACCCTTATTTTATTGAAACGTGCTTAGATAAAATATCCTGTTGCTGATTGTTAGTTAACTTATTTTTGAAATGTATCCCAGTTGACTGACTGGATATGTTTCATTGACGACAGCAACTGTATACTGCTACTTCAAATGCATTCTCCAGATGTGTGTCTTTTTCCCTGCGGAGGTATGTGGAGCTTTCTGGCATGTTTTCTTTCTGACCACGTTTGCGTGTTTCCCTGTGTTAACGTTACGTGGGAGTCGTTGCGGGGTGTCAGACACCTACCCTGCACAATGAATGGTACCTGCTGTCAATCTCTCTCTTGTGGGGGCGGGGCTCCGGGTCCCTCGCCATTGCGGGGCTGCAGCGCCCTGGCGTGAGGACGGCGCGTCGCGTCCCGGCCGCGTGACCTGCTGGGTTGACGCGATCCTTCCTCAGAATCCTGCCTGCGAGCACCGAGGCGCAACGCGGTTCCGCCTCCCGGGCCGCGGCCTCCCACTGAGTGCTTCGGACTCCCGCGCTGCGGGA
>NW_007147362.1:0-726 GCF_000164805.1 Carlito syrichta
AGTAGCCGGGGCAACCGAGTGAGGTAAGAAAAGGAAGAAAGAAAGAAACAAAGAAAGAAGGAAGGCAAGAAGGAAGAAAGAAAGGAAGGAAAGATAGAAAGAAAGAAAGAAAGAAAGAAAGAAAGAAAGAAAGAAAGAAAGAAAGAAAGAAAGAAAGAAAGAAAGAAAGAAAAGAAGAAAGGAAGAAAGAAAGAAATCCATTCTCCTGCATACCATCGGCCCTCAGGTCTTCCACCCTTCCCTCCCACATGTGAGGGGCCCCCAAGCTCGGCAATTCCCACCCCAACCACCCCCAATGGCTGACCCTTTGGTACAGGAATTCCCGAGGCTCCCTGACCGGGTTCCCGAGGCTCTCCTCTATCAGAAGAGAAATGTGCACCAGGCAGGCTGGCCCACCCACTCAGCAATGAGGACCTTCTGACAAGAAAGCCCAGGGACATTTCCCTCACCTGGGGACATTTCTTTGCACCCAATTCCATTTTTCCTGGCTCTAAAGCCATTCGCCCTGTGAACTAATCATGTGCAGTTGAGAATCTGTGTATGATTCTGAAGTTTTTGGAGACAAAGACTGGGTCTGTGGCCCAGGCTTGGAGCCCAGGGAAACTACCCTCGTTCACCACTAGCCTCGAAATCGCAGGCTTTTGGCATCCTCCTGCATCAGCCTAATGAGTGGCTGGAAAGATGGGTACCTTGACCCCAGAGCCACTTTTTGGATGGGTGCAGATA
>NW_007147363.1:0-717 GCF_000164805.1 Carlito syrichta
GAAAGAAAGAAAGAAAGAAAGAAAGAAAGAAAGAAAGAAAGGAAGGAAGGAAGAAAGAAAGAAAGAAATCCATTCTCCTGCATACCATCAGCCCTCAGGTCTTCCACCCTTCCCTCCCACATTTGAGGGTCCCCCAAGCTCGGCAATTCCCACCCCAACCACCCCCAATGGCTGACCCTTTGGTACAGGAGTTCCCGAGGCTCCCTGACCAGGTTCCCGAGGCTCTCCTCTATCAGAGGAGAAATGTGCACCAGGCAGGCTGGCCCACCCACTCAGCAATGAGGACCTTCTGACAAGAAAGCCCAGGGACATTTCCCTCACCTGGGGACATTTCTTTGCACCCAATTCCATTTTTCCTGGCTCTAAAGCCATTCGCCCTGTGAACTAATCACGTGCAGTTGAGAATCTGTGTATGATTCTGAAGTTTTTGGAGACAGAGACTGGGTCTGTGGCCCAGGCTTGGAGCCCAGGGAAACTACCCTCGTTCACCACTAGCCTCGAAATCGCGGGCTTTGGCAATCCTCCTGCATCAGCCTAATGAGTGGTTGGGAAGATGGGCACCTTGACCCCAGAGCCACTTTTTGGATGGGTGCAGATACGGGTTCTCCCTGCATGGCCCCAGCTGACCTTGGGTTCCTGGGTTCCAGCCATCTTCCCACCTCAGACTCTCAGAGCACTGGGATTCCAGGCATGGGCCACCGTGTCAGTCCTTCTGTT
>NW_007147364.1:0-826 GCF_000164805.1 Carlito syrichta
TTCTCAATCCCTTCGACCTCAATAAAGAAGGTTGTATGTGGCTACTTTTATACTGCTAGTGCGGAATTTTCCTTTGTTGAGTTTTGTTGAAATGACATTTACGTTTTGTACGTCGTGCTACACATGTTTCCCAGAAATCAATCCCACTTGGCATGGTTTCTAATTGAATTCATTTTACTATACGTGGCTGAGGATTGGTGTCCGAAATGCCGATGAATGCCTTCCAATGAATAATTGAAGAAAAAGCCTAGAGATTCCACACCTGCACCAACAGTATGGGAGCTCGGTGGACATCCGCTCGGAGAACAATCCTAGCCCATGATAGCTGCTGCTTTCCAAAAGCTCTTGAAAGTCTCTGGAAGTTGTCCTAAGTTAGGCATCCAAGCCACCAGACAGGTTTGGTCTCCGAGAGAGCATTGAGAGTAGGTGGCACATGGCCATGACCTATCCCCACCCCGAGCTGTACATGACGAAAGGTCTGCTTGGTTGAGTGTGGCCGAGAAGATGATGCTGTGTCTCCCCTCAGCTCCCAGACCGGAGAGTCAGTGTCTTCTTCCTTCCAGCTCTGAGTCATGGAGGCTCCGTTCCTGGCAAGTGAGTCCCAGAGGCTGGGGCTTCCTTCCGCCATCTGTTGCCCACTCACAGGATTGGAGCTCTGTGCAGGGCCGGGCAGGCCGGGACAGTGGGGTTCAGATTGTCTTCACGCTGCTTTTCTTGTAGAGCAGAGGTTACATGCTGGTGGCGATCACCCGTTAGGACCTGGACACCTGGTCTCACTCAGCACCCACCCCTGAAGCATGGATGTCACTCCAAGAAGAAGTGGGTC
>NW_007147365.1:0-921 GCF_000164805.1 Carlito syrichta
TCGTGGCTACTTTTATACTGCTAGTGCGGAATTTTCCTTTGTTGAGTTTTGTTGAAATGACATTTACGTTTTGTACGTTGTGCTACACATGTTTCCCAGAAATCAATCCCACTTGGCATGGTTTCTAATTGAATTCATTTTACTATACGTGGCTGAGGATTGGTGTCCGAAATGCCGATGAATGCCTTCCAATGAATAATTGAAGAAAAAGCCTAGAGATTCCACACCTGCACCAACAGTATGGGAGCTCGGTGGACATCCGCTCGGAGAACAATCCTAGCCCATGATAGCTGCTGCTTTCCAAAAGCTCTTGAAAGTCTCTGGAAGTTGTCCTAAGTTAGGCATCCAAGCCACCAGACAGGTTTGGTCTCCGAGAGAGCATTGAGAGTAGGTGGCACATGGCCATGACCTATCCCCACCCCGAGCTGTACATGACGAAAGGTCTGCTTGGTTGAGTGTGGCCGAGAAGATGATGCTGTGTCTCCCCTCAGCTCCCAGACCGGAGAGTCAGTGTCTTCTTCCTTCCAGCTCTGAGTCATGGAGGCTCCGTTCCTGGCAAGTGAGTCCCAGAGGCTGGGGCTTCCTTCCGCCATCTGTTGCCCACTCACAGGATTGGAGCTCTGTGCAGGGCCGGGCAGGCCGGGACAGTGGGGTTCAGATTGTCTTCACGCTGCTTTTCTTGTAGAGCAGAGGTTACATGCTGGTGGCGATCACCCGTTAGGACCTGGACACCTGGCCTCACTCAGCACCCACCCCTGAAGCATGGATGTCACTCCAAGAGAAGTGGGTCTCTGTCCTTCCCGTTGGCTCCCGCGCATGGGTTTGGAGAAGGTTTTCCTCGCAGTAGAGGCACTGTCTATGATCACAGCACTCTGAAATTCTCACTCACAGGTCTGGCTACTTTTCAAGGAGACTCTGTGG
>NW_007147366.1:0-788 GCF_000164805.1 Carlito syrichta
TCCGAAATGCCGATGAATGCATTCCAATGAATAATTGAAGAAAAAGCCTAGAGATTCCACACTGCACCAACAGTATGGGAGCTCGGTGGACATCCACTCGGAGAACAATCCTAGCCCATGATAGCTGCTGCTTTCCAAAAGTTCTTCAAAGTCCCTGGAAGTTGTCCTAATTTAGGCAGCCAAGCCACCAGAAAGGTTTGGTCTCCGAGAGAGCATTGAGAGTAGGTGGCACATGGCCATGACCTATCCCCACCCCGAGCTGTACATGACGAAAGGTCTGCTTGGTTGAGTGTGGCCGAGAAGATGATGCTGTGTCTTCCCTCAGCTCCCAGACCGGAGAGTCAGTGTCTTCTTCCTTCCAGCTCTGAGTCATGGAGGCTCCGTTCCTGGCAAGTGAGTCCGAGAGGCTGGGGCTTCCTTCCCCCATCTGTTGCCCACTCACAGGATTGGAGCTCTGTGCAGGGCCGGGCAGGCCGGGACAGTGGGGTTCAGATTGTCTTCACGCTGCTTTTCTTGTAGAGCAGAGGTTACATGCTGGTGGCGATCACCTGTTAGGACCTGGACACCTGGCCTCACTCAGCACCCACCCCTGAAGCATGGATGTCACTCCAAGAGAAGTGGGTCTCTGTCCTTCCCGTTGGCTCCCGCGCATGGGTTTGGAGAAGGTTTTCCTCGCAGTAGAGGCACTGTCTATGATCACAGCACTCTGAAATTCTCACTAACAGGTCTGGCTACTTTTCAAGGAGACTATGTGGCAAGAACAAATGCCAGGGTGCTCTCCGCACAGT
>NW_007147367.1:0-2358 GCF_000164805.1 Carlito syrichta
CCATGACCTATCCCCCACCCCGAGCTGTACATGACGAAAGGTCTGCTTGGTTGAGTGTGGCCGAGAAGATGATGCTGTGTCTTCCCTCAGCTCCCAGACCGGAGAGTCAGTGTCTTCTTCCTTCCAGCTCTGAGTCATGGAGGCTCCGTTCCTGGCAAGTGAGTCCGAGAGGCTGGGGCTTCCTTCCCCCATCTGTTGCCCACTCACAGGATTGGAGCTCTGTGCAGGGCCGGGCAGGCCGGGACAGTGGGGTTCAGATTGTCTTCACGCTGCTTTTCTTGTAGAGCAGAGGTTACATGCTGGTGGCGATCACCTGTTAGGACCTGGACACCTGGCCTCACTCAGCACCCACCCCTGAAGCATGGATGTCACTCCAAGAGAAGTGGGTCTCTGTCCTTCCCGTTGGCTCCCGCGCATGGGTTTGGAGAAGGTTTTCCTCGCAGTAGAGGCACTGTCTATGATCACAGCACTCTGAAATTCTCACTAACAGGTCTGGCTACTTTTCAAGGAGACTATGTGGCAAGAACAAATGCCAGGGTGCTCTCCGCAAAGTTGAGTGGTGAATGTTGGTGGTGAGAAGTAAAGGAAACTCATAGAACCCTAAGGGAAGCAAGCTAAATCGTTGGCTATGGACAGCTAGGAAGTGTATCCCCGCAATCAAAGCACACTTCATTGTGCACCAAAACGACTCCCGCTAAGGGTAGGCCAGGCATGGAATCTCCCACCTGTCATCCAGCACTTTGGCGGACTGAGGACGGAAGATTGCTGGAGCCCAGGAGTTGAAACATGACTGTGTAACATCAGGCAGCCTCATCTCTATCTCCAAAATGTCATCAATGAGCTGGGCTTGGAGACATAGGCTTTTCGTTGCAGCCGCTTGGGAGGATTGCCTGAGCCCCGGAGGTCTACCCTGTGGTCAGGTGTGATTGTACCACTCTAGTACCGTCTGGGCATCAGAGTGAGGCCCTGACTCATAGAGAAACGCAACCCACAGATGCGGAAAACATATTTGCGAATGTACATCTGACAAGGGATGATCAGCTCGGAACTACAAGGAACTGCCACTTGCCGACAAGAAAAAAGCAAACAGCCTCATTTCACAGTGAGCAAAAGATATGAACAGACCCATCTCAACAGCAGACATACAAGCAGCCACCAAAGACATTGGAAAAAGCTCAGCCTCATTTGTCATCCGAAAATGCAAGTGAAAACGACCTTGAGGAGTCACCAATTTTCAGTCAGGATGGCTATCATCAATCATTCCCAAAACAACAGATGCTGGCGTGGAAATGACACAAAGGGAACACTTCTACACTGCTCGTGGGAGTGTAAACTCGGACCAGCTCTGTGGATAAGCATTTGGTGATTCCTAAACGATCTAAAAATCGACCCTGCCATCCTCCTACTGGGAACATACCAGGAAGAACGAAATCCCTCTCTCCAAGAGATATTTGCACATGTATGTTTATCGCCACATTGTTCGCAGTAGCAAGAACATGGAGCCAACCATCCTGCCCATCTAAAGAGGACTGGATTCAAAATATGTGGTACGTAGGAACAATGCCATATTATGCAGTCACAACGAGAACAAACTCACGAAGTTCACGGAAACCTGGATGGAGTTAGAGTCTATACTACTGGGTGACCTTTCACGGAAGCAAAAACTGGGTATCACATGTACTCACTCATAAGTGGACCTTGCACAACCATCATAATAACGACAACAAAAAAGATTTTCAGAGTTGGGAGATGCAGGGGAGGGGGAGGGCCAGGACTTGCAGTAGTTGGATTCTGCCCGGGGTGCCGGGACGGTCGGGGACAGGCCTGAACAACAAGGGTTCCTGTAAAATGAATATTCATATATTTCACCTGAATTGTACCCTACCTCTTTCAAATTACAAATTAAGAAGCAAAAGTTTACACCAGAGCCCTGAATCCATAGCCAGTCATTAGAAAGAACTTCTTGTTGCTGTAGCCTTAACCACTTTTTTCCACACCGAAATAAAAACACAGACCCTTATTTTATTGAAACGTGCTTAGATAAAATATCCTGTTGCTGATTGTTAGTTAACTTATTTTTGAAATGTATCCCAGTTGACTGACTGGATATGTTTCATTGACGACAGCAACTGTATACTGCTACTTCAAATGCATTCTCCAGATGTGTGTCTTTTTCCCTGCGGAGGTATGTGGAGCTTTCTGGCATGTTTTCTTTCTGACCACGTTTGCGTGTTTCTCTGTGTTAACGTTACGTGGGAGTTGTTGCGGGGTGTCAGACACCTACTCTGCACAATGAATGGTACCTGCTGTCAATCTCTCTCTTGTGGGGGCGGGGCTCCGGGTCCCTCGCCATTGCGG
>NW_007147368.1:0-822 GCF_000164805.1 Carlito syrichta
CACTCTAGTACCGTCTGGGCATCAGAGTGAGGCCCTGACTCATAGAGAAACGCAACCCACAGATGCGGAAAACATATTTGCGAATGTACATCTGACAAGGGATGATCAGCTCGGAACTACAAGGAACTGCCACTTGCCGACAAGAAAAAAGCAAACAGCCTCATTTCACAGTGAGCAAAAGATATGAACAGACCCATCTCAACAGCAGACATACAAGCAGCCACCAAAGACATTGGAAAAAGCTCAGCCTCATTTGTCATCCGAAAATGCAAGTGAAAACGACCTTGAGGAGTCACCAATTTTCAGTCAGGATGGCTATCATCAATCATTCCCAAAACAACAGATGCTGGCGTGGAAATGACACAAAGGGAACACTTCTACACTGCTCGTGGGAGTGTAAACTCGGACCAGCTCTGTGGATAAGCATTTGGTGATTCCTAAACGATCTAAAAATCGACCCTGCCATCCTCCTACTGGGAACATACCAGGAAGAACGAAATCCCTCTCTCCAAGAGATATTTGCACATGTATGTTTATCGCCACATTGTTCGCAGTAGCAAGAACATGGAGCCAACCATCCTGCCCATCTAAAGAGGACTGGATTCAAAATATGTGGTACGTAGGAACAATGCCATATTATGCAGTCACAACGAGAACAAACTCACGAAGTTCACGGAAACCTGGATGGAGTTAGAGTCTATACTACTGGGTGACCTTTCAGGGAAGCAGAAACTGAGTATCACATGTACTCACTCATAAGTGGACCTTGAACAACCATCATAATAACGACAACAAAAAAGATTTCAGAGTTGGGAGATGCAG
>NW_007147369.1:0-1020 GCF_000164805.1 Carlito syrichta
GTGAGCAAAGATATGAACAGACCCATCTCAACAGCAGACATACAAGCAGCCACCAAAGACATTGGAAAAAGCTCAGCCTCATTTGTCATCCGAAAATGCAAGTGAAAACGACCTTGAGGAGTCACCAATTTTCAGTCAGGATGGCTATCATCAATCATTCCCAAAACAACAGATGCTGGTGTGGAAATGACACAAAGGGAACACTTCTACACTGCTCGTGGGAGTGTAAAGTCGGACCAGCTCGGTGGATAAGCATTTGGTGATTCCTAAATGATCTAAAAATCGACCCTGCCATCCTCCTACTGGGAACATACCAGGAAGAACGAAATCCCTCTCTCCAAGAGATATTTGCACATGTATGTTTATCGCCACATTGTTCACAGTAGCAAGAACATGGAGCCAACCATCCTGCCCATCTAAAGAGGACTGGATTCAAAATATGTGGTACGTAGGAACAATGCCATATTATGCAGTCACAACGAGAACAAACTCACGAAGTTCACGGAAACCTGGATGGAGTTAGAGTCTATACTACTGGGTGACCTTTCACGGAAGCAAAAACTGAGTATCACATGTACTCACTCATAAGTGGACCTTGCACAACCATCATAATAACGACAACAAAAAAGATTTTCAGAGTTGGGAGATGCAGGGGAGGGGGAGGGCCAGGACTTGCAGTAGTTGGATTCTGCCCGGGGTGCCGGGACGGTCGGGGACAGGCCTGAACAACAAGGGTTCCTGTAAAATGAATATTAATATATTTCACCTGAATTGTACCCTACCTCTTTCAGATTACAAATTAAGAAGCAAAAGTTTACACCAGAGCCCTGAATCCGTAGCCAGTCATTAGAAAGAACTTCTTGTTGCTGTAGCCTTAATCACTTTTTTCCACACCGAAATAAAAAACACAGACCCTTATTTTATTGAAACGTGCTTAGATAAAATATCCCTGTTGCTGATTGTTAGGTAACTTATTTTTGAAATGTATCCCAGTTGACTGACTGGGATATGTTTCATTGA
>NW_007147370.1:0-791 GCF_000164805.1 Carlito syrichta
GCCATCCTCCTACTGGGACATACCAGGAAGAACGAAATCCCTCTCTCAAAGAGATATTTGCACATGTATGTTTATCGCCACATTGTTCGCAGTAGCAAGGACATGGAGCCAACCATCCTGCCCATCTAAAGAGGACTGGATTCAAAATATGTGGTACGTAGGAACAATGCCATATTATGCAGTCACAACGAGAACAAACTCACGAAGTTCACGGAAACCTGGATGGAGTTAGAGTCTATACTACTGGGTGACCTTTCACGGAAGCAAAAACTGGGTATCACATGTACTCACTCATAAGTGGACCTTGCACAACCATCATAATAACGACAACAAAAAAGATTTTCAGAGTTGGGAGATGCAGGGGAGGGGGAGGGCCAGGACTTGCAGTAGTTGGATTCTGCCCGGGGTGCCGGGACGGTCGGGGACAGGCCTGAACAACAAGGGTTCCTGTAAAATGAATATTCATATATTTCACCTGAATTGTACCCTACCTCTTTCAAATTACAAATTAAGAAGCAAAAGTTTACACCAGAGCCCTGAATCCATAGCCAGTCATTAGAAAGAACTTCTTGTTGCTGTAGCCTTAACCACTTTTTTCCACACCGAAATAAAAACACAGACCCTTATTTTATTGAAACGTGCTTAGATAAAATATCCTGTTGCTGATTGTTAGTTAACTTATTTTTGAAATGTATCCCAGTTGACTGACTGGATATGTTTCATTGACGACAGCAACTGTATACTGCTACTTCAAATGCATTCTCCAGATGTGTGTCTTTTTTCCCTGCGGA
>NW_007147371.1:0-768 GCF_000164805.1 Carlito syrichta
AGTGGGGGACTGGGACTCCAAATTACTGAGTAGCATTTAAAAAATTCCTGTAGGCTTCTAGGTATGAGAACTAACTTAATCCAGGGAAAAATTAACAACTGCCCAGAAGTTTGCTGGTCACATGCAGACTGATTTTCCTTTTTCCACATTGGTAACATGAGTAGAAGCTTTCTGGGGACATAGTTTCCGAGATTCCTGTTTCGTTCTCAGAACAATGACCAGATGTTTCCCCGTACCCTAGAAGTCCAGACAAGTGGCTCCCAATAGAAAGACTCTAGTATGCTCCTCTGGACTTTTAAACCAAAACCTTGGATCCCTCCCAAAAATACCTTCTAAACATGGTGCAACATCTAAACCCAAGGTCCTAATTAAGAATAGCTGAACTACCAGAAGTTTCTTGAGTACGAGGTAACCTTGAACTCAGGGCTTGCATTCAAAAAACCCGAGATGATTACTTGTGTCCTGAAATTTGTCGTTAGAGGATCCAGAATCTAAATGGACTTATAGTGTCATATTTTCTTTTAAACAATCGAGAGGATGAGAATGTTACTGGACTTCTGGAATGACTGACTCATAATATCCCCATAGCAAACAGCTCTGAAAAATTTGGGACGTCGAGACACGGATTCTTGTAGGCCTTAGCAAGATGCCCTGTACATTTTTGGAATTGAGGACTCTTGTATCCCAAATTCTTTATTCTTCACTAACAAGGGTTCATGTAGTTTCCTGTATGAGTTGTTTCCCATTCCCCAGATTCCTGCTTCGAAA
>NW_007147372.1:0-861 GCF_000164805.1 Carlito syrichta
TTACTTATGTTTGTTCAATTTCTTATTCTTCTTTATGTATCCCCTCTTACTTTGTTCAATTCTGGAGTTGTACTGTAGGTTGGGGGTGGTACTATTTCCAGTTTTGAGATTCACTTAAAGAGGGAGCTGTGATTCAAAATCTATCTATATGTCTTGGTGTCCGCCAACAGGAGTATGGATAATCTGAAACCCACTATTCACTGCCTTGGAATCTGTCCGTGCAGTGGGGCTGTAGGTTTACTCCCTGAAATAAAATAAGGTAAGCAGAGGGAAAAGAATGGAGGAGACAGTGGGGAAAGGGGGTGGAGCGATATGAGTAAGGGAGAAAACAGACGAGTGTACCAACAAATGGAGAGAGAGACCTAAACTGAAACCAATAAAACAATAGACCACGGCTACAGACTAACCAACTCCCATACAAAAAAAACCTAAAACAACAATAATGCTAACATACAAGCTAAACAACCACCTTATTGGTGTGCTGTTCCCCTATACAAAGATATGGTTTACATAGAGAAGAAGAGAGAAGAAAAGGAAGGGAAAAAGAAAAAACAAAACAGTAGGACGAGAACAAAGTTCTTAAACTAACAGAACCAATCGAGCACACTCTAAGACTTTTCGCTTAAGTCCAATGTCCTTTCAGCTCTGATTTCTAGCTGTCTTCTCAACCTGGTAAATGTATTCAAAGTTAGGGTCAATTGCCCCTGGCCTGCTGTGAAGGACAGTTCCGATCACCATTCAGTTCACCACTCAAATTTGACCTGTTTCTGTTTTTCAAATTTGTTTTTCCCATTTTGGTGTTGTTACCTTGAATCGCTAGCAGTGGTGCTATCTCTCCGCCCCAGAGCGGGTGGAGCCAGA
>NW_007147373.1:0-724 GCF_000164805.1 Carlito syrichta
CTGCCCTATCCCCCACCAACCCTCTGGAGATTCCTAACTAATACAACATGCTAAAAGAAATAAATAAATAAAACAATTTGAAGAAACAGTGCAAGCATTATAACCAGATTTATATATTTCAGAGATTATTAAATTAAAGATAAAGGACTTAAAATAACTATTATAATTTTTTAGCATTCTACTATAAAAAATGGACACTAAAAAACTGCCAATATTGTACCTAGAGTGAAGAAAATGCTAAAAACAAAAAAAGATCAAAATATTATAACAGAAATTAAAAATTTTTCTAGATGTATCAAACTAATAATACCCCTCCCCCCAAAAAGAATCACTGAACTTCAAATTATGTCAATAAAAATACACAAACCTAAATTTCAAGGAAAACATTTTAAAAAGCAAAATGGAATATTCAAGAACCAAGGAATAAATACAAAGAGTATAACATAAATAATGGAAAAATGTGAACGCTGAAAGAATGGAGACAAAGAAACAGAATTATAGCTGAGAGTTTAGTGAAATAAATGACAGAGACCTAGTAAAGATACAGGAAGTTCAGAGAACAGCAAGCAGAATAAATACTAAAAAACTCTGAATTTAGACATATCACATTTAAACAGAAAACAAAAGGCAGAGAGAAAATCTGGAAATAAGTCAGATTTAAAATACAATAAAACCACACATTATTAACAGAAAAAAGACGAGAATTTTTAGACATATCTTTACA
>NW_007147374.1:0-815 GCF_000164805.1 Carlito syrichta
TCTCCTTCCTTCCTTTCTTTCTTTCTTTTTCTTTTTTTGTTCTTTCTTTTCCTCTTTCTCTCTCCTTTGTTTGCTCAGTAGGTAGCCCTAGTTGCTCTCAAACTGCTCAACTCAGGACTTCCACTAGGCCTGGGCCTCTCAAATTGCTACAGTAACAGGCTTCAATTGGTCGACATCCTGGTCTTCCTGCCTGTTCTTAAACACTGGGACAGAGGAGATCTTTCTGCCAAGGCTTGCTCTCACCCTAGTTTTTCTGGGTTTGCCTTGGAGTCCAGGTGGGGGCTTGCTATGTTGCCCAGCCTGGTTTCAGCTCCAGGCTCCAGCCATCTTCCTGTCTCGGCCTCCCCAAGTGCTGAGGAGACAGGTGTGACTCAACAGCTGGCCGCCCCATGACAGTTTGATAGTCACACTCTCCCTTTCCCTGAGGCGGCCCTTGGGAGGAGCAAGCGAGTCCACCCTGGAGATGGAGGCTGGTAGAGGAGTGGGTACTCTGGTGGAGACACCCTTGCACCAGGCACCCCCCTGGGGTGGGCCTGCCCAAGGACTCTGGCTGCTCTCTCCGGAGTCCTGAGTCATCAGAATGGAGCAGGCCTCATGGTGGTGCCACAAGAAGGTTGTGAAGATCGGACATGGGAATTCACGCCTATGACCCTGGCTATTTTGGAGGCCGAGACGTGAGGATGGCCTGAGTCTCTGAGTTGAGACCAGTCCAGGCACTTTGGTGAGACATTGTCTCTACAAGAAATTCATACAAAATGAGCTGAGTGTGGTGGTGCATGTCAATTGTTCTGGCCACTTGGGAGGATGTGGTGGGA
>NW_007147375.1:0-641 GCF_000164805.1 Carlito syrichta
AGTCATCCCCTGCCTCAGCCTTCCAAAGCCACAGCCCGACTGTCTGCTGGTGCACCATCTTTCAGAAAAGCTAAGCTCAAGGCTGGGTCCTCCTTCCCAATTGATCTCTGTCGGTTCATAATGATCCCAACTCCATACACAAATGAATGCTCTTGTTTTTTTTTTTTCCTTTTCTCCTTTTTCTTTGAGTTGAGGTCTCACTCATTGCCCAGGCTGGAGGGTGGTGGCTTGCTCCCGGCCAACACAGCCTCAGACTCCTGGGCTTCAGCAAGATTTCCCCGGCCTTCTGAGGAGGCATGATGAGAGGTACATGCCACCACATCTGGCTCATTTGGATGGAGGGTAGAGACGAGGTCTCACCATGTTACCTGGGTGGGTCTTGGCCCAGGGGCTTGGGCCTGGACGCTGGCCTCTGACTCTGAAAGTGCTGGGATGATGAGGTTGAGACCCCGAGCCTGGCCTTAATCCTTCATCAAAAACGAACCAGAAGGCACACACCTGGAATCCCAGCAATCATGGAGGCTGAGGCAGGAGAATGGCAGGAGCTCTGGAGACCAATGCCATCTTGGGGTCACACAGGGATACCCCCTTCTCCACATGTATCTACAGTGGGGTCTGAGGATGAGGTGCCCATTGTCCCA
>NW_007147376.1:0-1003 GCF_000164805.1 Carlito syrichta
CCAAAGAGCTGGACTGACGAGGCTGAGCACCCAAGCCCGGCCTGAAATCTTCATCGAAAATGATCCAGAAGGCGTGATGCAGTGGCCCACACCTGGAAATCCAGTGCTCTGGGATCTTTAGGTGGGAGGATTGCTGGAGTCCAGGAGCCCAATGCTAGCATGGGCCAGTCCGGGCCATGCAGGGAGACCCCATACCCACACAAATTCAAATGGGGATTCTTGGGATGAGGTGCCCGTCAACCCAGTAACACCGGAGAGTGAGGCACCAGGATCACCAGAGCCCACAATTTCGAGGCTTCTGGGGCCACAGAGAAAGACCCTGTCTCCAAAAACATCAGAATCGTAACAGATTCTCAACTGCATGTGGTGTGTTCACAGGGCGACTGGCTTAAGAGCTAGGAAAAATGGGATTCGGAGAGCTGGAGGAACCCGGCCAGGTAGCCTCATGAGCTCCCGTACCAAAGGGGGCAACCATTGGTGGGGGTTGGGGCTGGAGGTTGCTGAGCTTGGGGGACTCTTGTATGTGGGGTAGCGGATGGAAGGACTGGGGGAAGAAGTTTTGCAGGAGAATGGATTTCTTTCTTTCTTTCTTTCTTTCTTTCCTTCCTTCCTTCCTTCCTTCCTTCCTTCCTTCCTTCCTTCCTTCCTTCCTTCCTTCCTTCCTTCCTTCCATCCTTACAGTCTTTCCTTCTTTCATTATTTCTTTGTTTCTATCTTTCTTTCTTTCTTTCTATTCTTTCCTCCTAGGTTGCCCAGGCTGCTCTCACACCATCCAACATGGGTCATCATCTTGGCCTGGGCTTCCAAACTGCTGCAATCACATGCCTTCCATTTAGTTAACATCCTGATCCTCCTGCCTGGTCTTGAGCTCTGTGCCAGAGGTGATCCTGCCTCCGAGGCCTGACCTCATCCAACATTTCCTGGATTTTGATTGGGTTCGAGCTCAGGGCTTGTTATGCTGTCCAGGCTGTCTTGAACTCCAGGCTACAGCCGTCTTCCCATC
>NW_007147377.1:0-674 GCF_000164805.1 Carlito syrichta
TGAGTGAGAACAACCTAAGACAGAAGCCAAGATGTTTAACGTATATTTTTAATAAAAAAGGGGGAAATGTTGGGAGACATCTATAGCTACATGGCTGAGGCCTGTGAAGCCCCACCCAGAAGATCACCTCTCACAGAGGATATCAGTTATACCTATGATATTGGCATGTGATTAGTGACCGGTGTGCATACATGGCAGTAAAACTTATAAGTAAATCTCTATACACCTGATGGAAAGTTGCACAGCAGAATTGTTCTATATGGCCTTGTCCCTTCTAAGTTGTACTTCTTTCTAGGTATTTTTAACTTCTATTTCCTGGTAGACTGGTTAGTCAGCTCTTGTTCCCAAAGGCAGTTTCTCCTAGGATTAAGATTAGAAACTAAATTACCATAATAGTTTTATTGCCCTGCCTCTACCCAGGCAGGATGTTTTTCTAGTTTCATTATATGCCGAAACTCTGTTTGCTTCAGCCCGTGGAAATTGTCATGGTAACCGTGCAGTCCATTATCCAAGAGTGTGACAGCTACTATTTGTCTTTTAGAATAGACTTGCTTGGATAAAACATACATTTAAAATGATACAATTTCCATCGGAAAGATTTAAACAGTAATAAGCATTCATAGAAAACTTTTAAGTTTTGTTTAAGCTTTTTAAGTTTCCTTTTTCTCAGATTA
>NW_007147378.1:0-1379 GCF_000164805.1 Carlito syrichta
TGGAAAATGTCCATGCACACTAAACAAAGGGTATCCCAGCAGAACATCCCTCAACATTAAAGATCACATAAGTTATCAAAATACTTACTATATAATGCTTATATAATATCATTAACCCAATGGAAGCATACCAGGTAACAACTAGAGCATCCAATCCCTTATTAAACATCCAAATATAATGTATATTGGCATAATTTTCTATAAGTAAATACAGAAATGCTCTAATCCAGGCAATGACACCCTTAAGATGTTAATTATGTATGCCCTGAGAAAGTGTTTTATGCTCCAGTAAGTTGCCTAACCCAATTTCTTATCCCCATTTTAAGGAGTTTCCCTAAGTGTAGTTAAGGCACTGAAAAATCTTATGCAACGTATTAATGAGTTTGCTACTATTTTCCCAAACTTATTTTACCACAAAACTCTTATTTTCGCAACACATTCTATTAGCATCTTTCAGAACTATCCTTCTCAGTACAGTCTGGAAGATGTTACACTAAGGCATCAGAAGTCCCCAAAACAATTCAAGTAGTGTCAACCTCTTCTCACCAGTTACAGAGAATGGGTGGGTATATATCCAATAGTCAGGAGAAACAAGATGAGACCAAAGTTGACTTACATGATTATAAGTATGAGAAATCAATCCCAAATGCCCTTTATTTTCATAATTTAAAGTCATTACTCTCAGGAAAACATTTAACTAAGCAATGTAAAAGCTTTGTAAATTTATATTTCTACCTGTCTGTAAAAGAGTATTGTAGTAATCCTGCTGTATTTGCTTCTTGCTGCTGATGGGCATGTTGCCAGAAAAGAAACAATTAGGGAACATGCTAGAGGAAGTGTTCTCCAAGACTGGCACCATCTGACTGTGCTGGCTGCAGACACATGTGGGAGAATCTGAAGGCAAATGAAAACTCCAAAAAATGAAAGGGGCAGTAAGTTGCTTCTTGATCAATTACGTGTTTGGTGAGCAGTAGCTAAGGGGAATGAACACAGATAAAAGACAAATTGCAGGGAGAGAACATCTACGCCTCTTACTGGATGGACTGCCTGTCCCTAGACGTGTGTAAGAGCAGGCTGGGTCCACTTCACATGGTGATGATGGAATAGAAAGGACTCAAGCATTATACAGATACAGCCTTTAGTTAAATAATATGACAGCTTTAAAAACACGGTGGTGATTTAAAACCATAACTAATTCTACTTACTTTTAAGATTAAAGGGTAAGAGCATAAGCACAACAAGATGGATGTACTTAATACCACAAAACTATACATTTTAAAATGGTTAAAATAATAAATACAAGCCATAACCCCCAACTGGGGGAGAAGGGGTGAACTGTTTTAAGAAGATGTCTTTAAGGGTTGACCAGAAAACTTATA
>NW_007147379.1:0-4196 GCF_000164805.1 Carlito syrichta
GGAATTGCGTCATGTCTGTCTACACCCAACGAAGCCAAAATCTAAAAAGTGACCAAGTTCGTCTCCATTTGGCACATGTCAACTTATATTTAATGGATGAAACAAATGCTTTTAAAATTAATAATGAAGGAACTCAACCGATAAACCTACAATACCTTCATCACTGCTACCTCCAGTGCAGTGTGGAGTCACAGGGTGGAGTACTTAGTTATGAGAGACCTGAGCACGTTTCAAGGTACTGGGAAATCATCTGGCTGGAACAATACATCAAACACTGAGATTCTCAAGTAAGATGTCATGGGACCTAATACGAGAGAGAAAGTGACTATGCGATTCACGCAAAACAGTGTAACATGTTATGTGAAATTTGGGGACTTAGCATATAATCATTTAGTACTCAAGGTAATGCTTAAGAAAGTAGAAGGACTAAAGATTCCTCTGTGTTGTCTAGATCTGTATAAAAAGTTTAAACTCGTCTAGTTTTTATTTTCCCCCGGTCATGAAGAAGTCTTTAAGAGATTTCCCCAATAGAAACAATTTTTTGGTGAAGTAATAACTGCTGTTCAGTGCATAATTTCTAGCAGTGTAATGAAGATAGCTATAAATATTTAGGTAATTTCATCCCTTCAAAATAGGTGCTTATAATAACCTGGAAAGCTTTTCCCCAGTATTCCCCAGCCAGATGTACAGTGAAAGTGATTGATGTACAGATATATTTTCATGCTTAAAACAATAATGGTTGGGCAAAAAATTAGCATTTATAGCAGACACTTAGCAGTTGTCAAACAATATTAATGTCACTAAATCAAGAGATGAGCACAGAACAGCGAAAACAAGGTCATAGATTAACAGATGGCAGTGTAATGCAGTCACTCTTTTACTGACTTAACCACGCTCCTCCTATTTCTAATGCTCCCTCCATCAGGATGAGTTCACTTTGGGATGATGTGTATGTAATCGAATCTCCTCCTTAACAGCTGCTGAGGAATGAGTGTTGATGGTAATTATCCATGTGTTGTAAATCAGACACTTTTCATAGAGTCCACTCCATGAGAAATATAAGGCATAGCCAGACTTATGTAAATTTTAGGCAAAAAAATTAATCAACAGTGCAAATATTATGTCTAAAGGCTAAAAACTGGATGATCATAACTGTATGGCTAATAAATAAACCAGGGAATCCAGCTAAATTCAATAGAAGTAAAATTGACTATTCTATAATTATGACTAGCATTTTTTTCTTAATTAGCAAGGGTAAAGTCTGTATGTCTATTTCAATACAGTAAGCATTTTGTTTGCTTTACAAAGTTGAGTGGAAGGCTAAAAGGATACTCTCCTTACCCTTCCCTTCAGACGTGAAAAATCAGCTCTGATTTCCCTTAATTTTGAATATGCCTTTTATACTCTTGAAGACAAAAACAAACTCATCATATTTTTATTGATTGTATCTACTAATGCTATCCTATCTTTAACTGATGACTCATTTTTAGAACATGTCATCTTGGTCTGCAGCAAATGCTTTGAAGTTTCTCAGAAGCTGGTAATTTATGTAGAAAACTCACAAAACTGACACATAATAGATAAAGGAGAGGTAGAAAGGAAGGGCATAATGAAATTTTCATTAGACAATCTGTTTTCTTGGAGTTAGCCCCCTTACTATTTGTGAGTCTACGAATAAGTAGGTGAGTTTTCAGTGCTCAAAGGTTTCATGTAAAGTGTATTTATTTTTAATCTTTGTGAATCTTGTATAAAGCAGGGCTAATTATTTCCAATGAATTAAACCATATTTACTTCCAGTATAGAAAGAATGCAATTATTCCCTTTACTAAATTTAAATAGCAAAAATAAATAACATTGCCATATAATATGCATAATGAAAAATGTATCAGTCAACTCTATTCTATTACATAAAATGATAGATAGTTTATCTACCCAAGGTACATTCCTGTGTGAATAATACAAGTCACCTTAAAATAAAATCTGCTTTTCTTCCCCTATTCCTTATTGAGAATGAATTCAGAATTGCAAATAGCTTTACTATTCATTTTCATGTTGACAAAATCAAAACCGAAGTATTCTAGATGGGTCACCTACTGTGATGAAAAAGATAAAACAAATCACTTAATTCTCAAACATGAGGAGGTGAATCATATTTTTATTTATTAACATTTTAGGTAAGCAGCAATATGTAACAGTGTTTTAAGAATAAAATTTTGTTCCCTAAATTTTTAACCAAGGATATAAAATATAACTGACATTCTAAAGCCAAGTCAATCATCTATACACCCAGATTGACCTTTAAGAGTTTAAAAATAAGTATACTCTGTAGAGTCAAATGGATTTGCAGATATACAGACTAGTAGGTGAGTCATTAGGGCTTTGAATTACTCATAAATTTCAATCAATTAATTCAGAGGCCAGTACTATCTTCTAAATTTAAATATATTAGCATAATTTGAACTATAACCTAAAAATCTATAGGTAATTTTCCAAATTCTCAGTAAAGGAAGTATTGCAGTCCATGGGAGATTATTGCTTTGTTCTAAAAAAACTAACATTTCCAAAACTAACATTCTATAGATCACCCTTTGAAAGGTGGTGTTCACAGAACATTTGTTGCTGACGACAAGACACTGGACTAAATTGTTTTGATCAAATGACTTTGCAAAATCTAGATCGAGACAAGTCAACATTCTTTACTATCAGAACTCAATATGTCAGCCTGTGGGATCTTCAAAAAATATGGTAGGCAGCATTAGTTCTTAAGCCTATATGATCATGAGACCTTTTATAAGAAAATAAACCTTTACATTATTACTTTAAATATTGGAATTAACAGATTACTTAAACAACTTTAAAGAGATGATTTTTTGACTTCTAGTGAGTGCAAGCCACATCGGTGTTTCTATTCATCATTTTAGAAAAATAAAAAGTACATGACCTTTCCCTCTCCCAGATATATACAATAATTTAACACAGCTGCCTAAAAAAAATTTTTTTGTAAATCATTATAGCAATAATTGAGGACAAAAAAAAGTATGTGATCTATTTTCCACAGTGAAATAGCAAACCTTTGACTTTAATGTTTAGGTTTCAAATTAATTGTATTATATGTTAATCAAACTTACATCTTTTACTTGCTAGGACATACTTTATCTCTTTCTTTGTACTAGCTTATTCAGAATCTGCTTCATTAGTCATATATCAACTAAGAATTAAGAACAAAAAAGCTTTTACATCTCACACAAAGAAATTATGAGACAGTTATCACTCATTCAGGTCAGCATCACAATTCCAATAATACTGAGATCCAATGAAATTTCTTCTAATACATAAACATGTTTTTCAACATCAGCCAAGTAACCTCTCTAATAACTGTGTGTTTCATTGGTTCCTCCTACCCCTCAGCTCAGTGCAGTTCCATGTGGGAAGGGAGCATGAGAAAGGCGAATGCTGTTTTCCGCTCACTTACCAACTCCCCAAAACGGTTCCCTCTCCTCTCGGATCGTGCAGCCAAGAGAGAGACGGTTTTCAGATCATAACGGAAATCCGCAGTGCAACAGGATAAATGTTTAAGAAATATGAACCAGCTTTTTTTTCATTAAAAAATATTTATCCTCAATATTATAATAATTCTCTACTTTTATTTTACCAAAATATAAATAGAGAACTCTAATGTTCAGTAGTTACACTACTGAACAGGCCAGTTATGCGATCTCTTTGAAACAACATTCAGAGATTTTCATAAAAACAAAGTATAGACTGAAGCTAAAATCTGTTTGAGATTACAAAGTGCCTATTTAAAACCTTGATGCCAGAGGAGATGGGACTTCTCCCCTTGCACTTATTAGACAAAACAATCAGCTGCCTAGTGATTGTTGAGCATGGCATGGTGCTCCTTGATTGTACTATTGGAGCTCAAAACAGTACCCCAAGTATGGTGCCTTGGCTTGCTGGGGAGTTTTGAGCTGGAGGAGAAAGAAGAACTCAAAGCAGGTGGGTCTCTCCGACCTTCTCTCTCCCGCTGTCTCCTGCTCTGTCTCCCTCAAAGCAAGCCGTAACATCCAGAAAGCTTACTCTCTGGCCTGCTCCCCTGAGAGTAGGTCCTAGGCCCTCATACTTGAGGCTTCTGCCCTGCACCGGGAGGAGAGGAATGCTGTCACAGTGAGACCAAATGGGCTCCAAGCAAACGGGCC
>NW_007147380.1:0-16277 GCF_000164805.1 Carlito syrichta
ATGTAATCGAATCTCCTCCTTAACAGCTGCTGAGGAATGAGTGTTGATGGTAATTATCCATGTGTTGTAAATCAGACACTTTTCATAGAGTCCACTCCATGAGAAATATAAGGCATAGCCAGACTTATGTAAATTTTAGGCAAAAAAATTAATCAACAGTGCAAATATTATGTCTAAAGGCTAAAAACTGGATGATCATAACTGTATGGCTAATAAATAAACCAGGGAAATCCAAGCTAAAATTCAATAAGAAGTAAAAATTGACTATTCTATAATTATGACTAGCATTTTTTTCTTAATCCGCAAGGGTAAAGTCTGTATGTCTATTTCAATACAGTAAGCATTTTGTTTGCTTTACAAAGTTGAGTGGAAGGCTAAAAGGATACTCTCCTTACCCTTCCCTTCAGACGTGAAAAATCAGCTCTGATTTCCCTTAATTTTGAATATGCCTTTTATACTCTTGAAGACAAAAACAAACTCATCATATTTTTATTGATTGTATCTACTAATGCTATCCTAGCTTTAATTGATGACTCATTTTTAGAACATGTCATCTTGGTCTGCAGCAAATGCTTTGAAGTTTCTCAGAAGCTGGTAATCTATGTAGAAAACTCACAAAACTGACACATAATAGACATAGAGAGGTAGAAAGGAAGGGCATAATGAAATTTTCATTAGACAATCTGTTTTCTTGGAGTTAGCCCCCTTACTATTTGTGAGTCTACGAATAAGTAGGTGAGTTTTCAGTGCTCAAAGGTTTCATGTAAAGTGTATTTATTTTTAATCTTTGTGAATCTTGTATAAAGCAGGGCTAATTATTTCCAATGAATTAAACCATATTTACTTCCAGTATAGAAAGAATGCAATTATTCCCTTTACTAAATTTAAATAGCAAAAATAAATAACATTGCCATATAATATGCATAATGAAAAATGTATCAGTCAACTCTATTCTATTACATAAAATGATAGATAGTTTATCTACCCAAGGTACATTCCTGTGTGAATAATACAAGTCACCTTAAAATAAAATCTGCTTTTCTTCCCCTATTCCTTATTGAGAATGAATTCAGAATTGGAAATAGCTTTACTATTCATTTTCATGTTGACAAAATCAAAACCGAAGTATTCTAGATGGGTCACCTACTGTGATGAAAAAGATAAAACAAATCACTTAATTCTCAAACATGAGGAGGTGAATCATATTTTTATTTATTAACATTTTAGGTAAGCAGCAATATGTAACAGTGTTTTAAGAATAAAATTTTGTTCCCTAAATTTTTAACCAAGGATATAAAATATAACTGACATTCTAAAGCCAAATCAATCATCTATACACTCAGATTGACCTTTAAGAGTTTAAAAATAAGTATACTCTGTAGAGTCAAATGGATTTGCAGATATACAGACTAGTAGGTGAGTCATTAGGGCTTTGAATTACTCATAAATTTCAATCAATTAATTCAGAGGCCAGTACTATCTTCTAAATTTAAATATATTAGCATAATTTGAACTATAACCTAAAAATCTATAGGTAATTTTCCAAATTCTCAGTAAAGGAAGTATTGCAGTCCATGGGAGATTATTGCTTTGTTCTAAAAAAACTAACATTTCCAAAACTAACATTCTATAGATCACCCTTTGAAAGGTGGTGTTCACAGAACATTTGTTGCTGACGACAAGACACTGGACTAAATTGTTTTGATCAAATGACTTTGCAAAATCTAGATCGAGACAAGTCAACATTCTTTACTATCAGAACTCAATATGTCAGCCTGTGGGATCTTCAAAAAATATGGTAGGCAGCATTAGTTCTTAAGCCTATATGATCATGAGACCTTTTATAAGAAAATAAACCTTTACATTATTACTTTAAATATTGGAATTAACAGATTACTTAAACAACTTTAAAGAGATGATTTTTTGACTTCTAGTGAGTGCAAGCCACATCGGTGTTTCTATTCATCATTTTAGAAAAATAAAAAGTACATGACCTTTCCCTCTCCCAGATATATACAATAATTTAACACAGCTGCCTAAAAAAAATTTTTTTGTAAATCATTATAGCAATAATTGAGGACAAAAAAAAGTATGTGATCTATTTTCCACAGTGAAATAGCAAACCTTTGACTTTAATGTTTAGGTTTCAAATTAATTGTATTATATGTTAATCAAACTTACATCTTTTACTTGCTAGGACATACTTTATCTCTTTCTTTGTACTAGCTTATTCAGAATCTGCTTCATTAGTCATATATCAACTAAGAATTAAGAACAAAAAAGCTTTTACATCTCACACAAAGAAATTATGAGACAGTTATCACTCATTCAGGTCAGCATCACAATTCCAATAATACTGAGATCCAATGAAATTTCTTCTAATACATAAACATGTTTTTCAACATCAGCCAAGTAACCTCTCTAATAACTGTGTGTTTCATTGGTTCCTCCTACCCCTCAGCTCAGTGCAGTTCCATGTGGGAAGGGAGCATGAGAAAGGCGAATGCTGTTTTCCGCTCACTTACCAACTCCCCAAAACGGTTCCCTCTCCTCTCGGATCGTGCAGCCAAGAGAGAGACGGTTTTCAGATCATAACGGAAATCCGCAGTGCAACAGGATAATGTTTAAGAAATATGAACCAGCTTTTTTTCATTAAAAATATTTATCCTCAATATTATAATAATTCTCTACTTTTATTTTACCAAAATATAAATAGAGAACTCTAATGTTCAGTAGTTACACTACTGAACAGGCCAGTTATGCGATCTCTTTGAAACAACATTCAGAGATTTTCATAAAAACAAAGTATAGACTGAAGCTAAAATCTGTTTGAGATTACAAAGTGCCTATTTAAAACCTTGATGCCACGAGGAGATGGGACTTCTCCCCTTGCACTTATTAGACAAAACAATCAGCTGCCTAGTGATTGTTGAGCATGGCATGGTGCTCCTTGATTGTACTATTGGAGCTCAAAACAGTACCCCAAGTATGGTGCCTTGGCTTGCTGGGGAGTTTTGAGCTGGAGGAGAAAGAAGAACTCAAAGCAGGTGGGTCTCTCCGACCTTCTCTCTCCCGCTGTCTCCTGCTCTGTCTCCCTCAAAGCAAGCCATAACATCCAGAAAGCTTACTCTCTGGCCTGCTCCCCTGAGAGTAGGTCCTAGGCCCTCATACTTGAGGCTTCTGCCCTGCACCGGGAGGAGAGGAATGCTGTCACAGTGAGACCAAATGGGCTCCAAGCAAACGGGCCGTGCGGGGCAATGCCCTCCCTCTGTTCCCCTTTTGTCCAGGCATGTCTCTCCACAACTATCCCCTTCTTTCATCAGACTTAGCATCAAAATCGTTTTCCCTGGATCTTTGAGTCTTCATTTCTCAAGTCTCTTGTGTCACATAAAACTGATTGAAGCCGGGCTCGGTGGCTCAGCCTGTCATCCCGCGCCTTTGGGAGGCTGAGGTGAGTGGATTGGCTGAACCCACGGGTTCGAGACCCGCCTGGGCAGCGAGACCTCATCTCTACAATAAATCAAAAAATCAGCCGGGTGTGGTAGCCCATGCGGATCGAAGTATACTCGGAAGGCTGAGGCGGAAGGATTGCCGGAGCCCAGCCGGTCGAGGCTGCGGTGGCCAGGAGCGGCCACTGCTCTCCAGTCTGGGTGACAGAGTGAGACTCCAACTCCAAACAAACAAACAAACAAACAAACTTTGATTGAATGATTTGTTATGCTTTTTTCTTGTTAAGCTGGCTTTTGTTATAGAGGTGTCAGCTGTAAACTTTGCTGTGAAGAGAGATGGCTTTTCTCCCCTGCAGAATCCTAAAAGTTGTGTGGAGGTATGTGGTTATTTCTGAGATGTCTAAAAGCATGTCTGAGCAATTTATTCAAACTCAAACGCCTTGATGGATCCTCTTGCCTATGGTAAGTTTCACCAGAGGCAACATAGTTTCTTGGAATCAAGCATGCCCACCAGATGCAGACACTCATTACTGCCTCCTCAGCACTGTCCACCAGGAATGCTGCATTGAGTACTGTGGGCACCCTGCTTTAAAGGAGGAGTAGGACCGGGCTCGGTGGCTCAGCCTGTAATCCCAGCGCTTTGGGAGGCTGAGGTGAGTGGATTGCCTGAGCTCGCGGGTTCGAGACCCGCCTGGGCAGCAAGACCTCATCTCTACAATAAATCAAAAAATCAGCCAGGCATGGTAGCGCATGCCTGTAATTCCAGCTAGTGGGAAGGCTGAGGCGGAAGGATCGCCGGAGCCCAGCAGGTCGAGGCTGCAGTGGCCAGGAGCGGCCACTGCACTCCAGTCTGGGCGACAGAGTGAGACTCCGACTCAAAAAAAATTAAAATAAAATAAAAAATAAAAGGTGGAGTAGGTAAAAACCTCCCTGGCACACAGAAAATCAAAGCAGGAAGCAAACAGAAGTGACCTTAAATCCATCGGCTCCTCAAAAATGTTCAACCACTTATGCATTTTCTTCCCAAACTCCAAACTCTCACCCTTAGGTCCTCCCTAAATCTGGAACATAGCTTCTCCCAAACCTTCTCCACTGCTCATTAAGGCTCCCTGTTGGATGAGACCTCCGCTTTATCACTGGATTCGTTACCACCCAACCCTGTCCCAGCTGGAAAGGAAAACAACAGCAAAAACACAAAATACAATTCTGGGATCCATGAGATATGCACAAAGTTATCAATATCAAACATTTTTTAAAAATTATACCGAAACGTAAAATGAAGTAAAAGAAAGTACTTAGAACAATTAGCAGGTTTTTTTCAAATAACACTTGCAACTTAATTTCCATGTCACTCTATTTTCAGAGATTGAAGAGCCAAGACAGTCTTACAAGGGGGAACCTAAAAACATCCCAGGATTTATTTAGAAAAAATTGTGTATTTATTCTTGCATGTTTAAATTCCAGTCACTTTCAAAGGGTTCTCCGTTTGGTGCAATATACCTGTTGAGACGCTTTTTCCACTGCTCAGAACAATTTTTGTATTTGCCAGTTTTGACGTCTTTTAGTGCTTCTGCCATTTTTGTCTCACCTCTTTCAAACTGGCAAAATATTTCCCTTTGAGGACTTTTTCCATCCGGAAGAACAAAAAAAATCACTGTGGACAAGATTAGGCGAATAGAGAGGGTGGGACACAGGGCCATGCCATTTTGGGGCAGAAACTGCTGAACACTCAGCATGACATGCAGTCATAGATCACTCTTTACGGAACAGGCAAATGTGTTGAAAGGATCTCCAGAAGAAAAAGTTTACTGAAGCTGAATGCAGACTCTCAAAACAACACTAGCTTGTACACTGATGCTGATGGGCTCCTAGAACACTTACTTAGCTGGGGAAGCCTGGGCACTGTAAGAAAAAGAATGATTTATTGTCACAGCAAGCCACGAGCTGTACGGAACTGCTTTTTGCTGAGTCACTTCCTGCTTCTTGTTCTCTTTTTGTGGCCCTTTACTTTGGTGGACTTTTTCATTTAAACTTCGATGGGAACCAGTAAGAATAAAATCTTGTAAAGCCAATCGGCAAATAGGACATGCCTATGTTAATCAATTAATAAATAGGACGTGCAAATGAACTAACCAGGTAACCCAATCAATATACCGCATGTAGGTGACGTCTGGGAAAATGATGTAACCTCTGGAAGTACCCAGCCTATGGGGAAACGGGAGGCACTTGCATTTTACGGCTTAAATACTCTGACTGAAACTGCTGCTGTGTGCCTGTTCACCTGAGGGACACTCGTTCTTGCAAGAGCATTATTTTAAAGACACTGCTTCACTCTATTGATTTCCGAGTCTTCTTGTCTTTGAATATCCCAGTCTGGAAGTGGGGGTGTCCCCTAGGGTCCCCATTTCTAGCAGGTACTACAAGAGACCTGCCCTCCAAAAAATAATTATGATTTTTGGGGGGTTCTCTCCCCATACACCTTAACGTAAAACTGTGTGTTTGCACCTAAATCTCTCTTCTTCCCTCTAAAATAGGAAATAAAAATTTTAAGTACCAAATGTTTTTTGATTCATGGAAGATTGTTTAAATGTTCTAAAAGATTTAAAGGACTATGAGAACAAGTTTTTAAAAGTTATGTGAAAAAGTAGACTCTTAAAGAGAGATATAATAAATAAGAAAAATATAAATGTCTTTCTCAATGATTTTAGCCACTGTCTCACAGTCCTCCTCTGTGCCCTAAAATTCAATTCTTAGTGACTTTCACAGGCTGTAGGCCATCCTTCCCATATGCTGACAACTCAGTTCTTCAGCCTATGAGTATCTATTTTCAAACATGCGCTTCATATTGGTCATTGCTTTCTTTAACTACCCACAATCATGGCTTCAATTTAGAATGTCTGTGGTGCCAACACCACATTACCTCTTGCCATGGAGACAGTATTGCTTGATTGACTCTGTAGTGTATATATATATTTTTTTTAAAGTGAAAAAAAGAAAAAACTTTTATTTGAGGAATGCAAATTCTAAAAAAATTAAATCAGGCTCAGACACACATTGAGACCACAATCACATACTACTCCCCCTTCAAGCTAAGTTCTCATCTCTTAAAACTGCTTGCTCCTGCGCCTTTGGGAGGCTGAGGTGAGTGGATTGCCTGAGCCTGCGGGTTCGAGACCCACTTGGGCAACTTGGTGAGACTTCATCTCTACAGTAAATCAAAAAATGAGCCGGGCATGGAAGCGCATGCCTGTAGTTCAGCTACTTGGAAGGCTGAGGCCAAAGGATCGCGGGAACCAGCAGGTCGAGGCTGCAGTGGCTGGGAGCGGCCACTGCACTCAAGTCTGGGCGACAGAGTGAGACTCCAATTCAAAAAAAAAAAAAACTGCTTGCTGTTGCCGCAAGTAGTTATAAACGGACTGAATAACGCTGCACCGCAAACTATGACCCACACCCTGTAACTTCACAGTGTATAGCCAATCTCTAATTAATGTTATTTCTGTAAATCAGTGAGAATTCCGGACAACACTTTGGATCAACCCATTCCTTGTCCTTTTTTTCTTTTGCCTTTAAAAACTTGCCTGTAACAAATGCCCAACGGAGCTCATATGCAAGGTTACTTGCATCTGAGTCTTCCAGGCAGCTGTCCTCATTTTGGTTCAAGTGAACTCTTTAAGTTATACAGAGTGCCAAAAAAATGCACACACATTTTAAGAAGGGAAAAAACTGTATTAAAATTGTAGATTAATACAAGCCACGTTTGATTTCTGCAATTACAAGAGTGCTCAAAGTGGTTACCATCAGTGTCCAGGCACTTCTGATTACAGCAAACTGAAAGTAATACATAGATAACATCACTTAAAATGTGTATATATATATATATTTTTGACACCCCTCATATTGTGTGCCTCAGCCTCTTCCTTTGAGATGGAAAAAAGCATAGGATTTTGGAGGTCAATGTTGAACAAAACTGCCATATTTGGAAAGTCTTCTGCATATAATCGACTCATCAGAGCTATATGTAATTGAGACAGATGTTACCTCATTCCACAGTTCTACAAAATATAACACTGTCCTCCTTTTCGACTCTAAGCCAATCAAAGCCTTCTGAAAATAGTAAGTCCGTCTGGGATATTTATGTGCATTAACTTTGTTTTAAACATTTTAAAAGTGCCTGCTTTGCTGTAGCAGTTGTTAGGCATGCATATGAGGAAGTGTACAAGTTGCAAGTACGAAGACAAGCTTTTTCCTGATGTTTCTGTAGAAAGAGATTTTTCAAACTCATAATTATTTTCATACTCGTAATTATTTTCATTTCCTTCACCCAAATTAAAAAGGAAATTATTGTCTATGTATTTATCTTTTCAGTTAATGCTTTCCTCATTTCTGTCTGTATGTATTTATTTCTCTCATTTTCAAATAAATGTTTAGGATATATATGTTCAGACCACGTGGACTACATGTCATTGCAACTCTTGTTGATTATAAATATATCACCCAGTGTCAGCAGCTCACACAAAAGGCCTTTGGATTCATAATGGCTATAGGAATGACAATGGACAAAAATTCTAATATATTCAAGGCTGTAATCCCAGCACTTTGGGAAGCCGAGGTGAGGGGATTGTCTGAGCCCACAGGTTCTTGCACAGCCTGAGAAACTTGATGAGATTATCTCTACAATAAATCAAAAATTAGCCGGGTGCGGTAGCGTGTGCCTGTAGTTCCGGCTACTTGGAAGGCTTGGATCCTCTGAGCCCTGCAGGTAAACTCTGGGGTGTCTGTGAGCATGCCACTTCATTCCAACCTGGGCAATGGCATGAGACTCCAACTAAAAAAAAAAATTCTAATATATTTCTCCCACACTGGTTACTTTTTTTAAATTAAAAAAAAAAACAAACAAAAAAAAACCTGCCAAATTGTATAACAGAACAAAGGCTTTTTGGATCCTTCCCCATTCTATAAAGATGCCCTCGTGGAGCACTGATGCTGCATTTGTGCATTGTTGCCCAGCTGCATAAGAGCCCAGGCTTCAGGGAGTAAGACGTGCCTGGAAGTTTTCTTGTTTCTACTACGTATGTGTTGTCAGGTTCTTTAACTTCTATAAAAATTTATTTTATAAAATTATCAATTAACATGAGTATTTGCCAAGCTGGAGGGGGCAGGGAACAGTCATACGGAGATTTTTTTTCTAATAGATTACATTTCCATCATTCGGAAAATCAGAACAACAGGGAGCTGTGAAATGTCTGACTGACAAATTTGCATTAGAATGAACAACCATGGGGATAGCAAACTACTGACTTAACAGCAACCTGGAGGTAAGGAAAGGAGAGAGAACATTGCCTGGGCTATATCAGTGACTGAGGCTCAGGGTGCCCGTGGAGAGCAACTGATAATGTCTAAGAAACTAATGCAATTTTTAATTCAGCAAGAAAAGAGCTTGTTAGATCATCTAGCTCATTTATTCGTTGAAAAGTGCTGTGAGTTTTCCTATAGAAATCTGAATCCAAAATATTTTTTCTTTAATCATGTTCTCAGATTTACAAAGAAAATGTCTAAAATAGACTTTTTTCCCCCGCATATTTCCTACTCTATATTTACCCTCAGGGTTTTTCTCTCAAATGAATCAAATATAAAGAGAACCTTGTAGAATACTAAGTTGGGTTTTGGAGTTATCAATCAAATGCTATTTTTCTCATTTTTATCATGGTTTGTAGCACAGTGAAAAAAAATGATGCCTGAATAGCTCACATTGGCAGGTCGACAGTATAAATGATTTGCAGTTACACGTGGTTAAAATTTAATAATACAAAAAAATCCTCAGTGAAAAGAAGGATTGAGAACACGTCTGTAAAATGTTTTCTTAAGAGCAGAATAGTTAAGGAGTGATAATATGAGATGTGCGCGCATGTGTGTATAAAATCTCCCTTAAGGCAAAGCCTTTTATAATAATACTAATATTCAGAAAGCCCAAACAAAGGCACAATCATGTTATGTTTCCCTAATTGTTCAAAACTTATCTGCAAGATTGTAAGAATGTTAGAAACGGAGGGAAGAAATAGACCAAGAAATTATAAGTAACCGGTAAAATGGAAATGCATATAGTTGATGCTCACTACCATTAGCATCGTAAGTTAGACTTGGAGAATAATTTTAAGGATGTCTAAATGCTGAAACAGTTTCTATGATGTGGTTGAGTCAGAAACTTCTGAACATGTTCACTCTGACTCACCCCAGCTTGTCTGACCCACAGGGAGGGTGACTCTTACCTGACCCCTGTCTTTCTTCTAAAGAGGGAACTTGCAGTTTAGCAAGCTAAATTATTTTAATTTCATTACTTGATGGGGTTTGGCAGTGTAAATAATAACATTTACTATGTTATATAAAATCCTGTTTCAATTAATTTGCCACATTACGTATATTTTGCAATTATTCAACTTTTTCTTAGACTTTATAACATTTCTATAAAACAGGGTAAAATGTCTTATATGAAGGGGAACCCCAAAAACCTCGGAATTCTTTTTTGCAGGTCAGGCCCTTTGTGGTACAGGCTTCTCCTGCTAGCTAAGTGTTCTAGGAACCCATCACCTGCAGTGTACCAGCTAGCGTTGTTATGTGAGGCAGCGTTCAACTTCAGTGAATTATTTTTGGAGTTCAGTTTTTGCCATTTCATAATGGGAGATTTACAAGCCTACCTGCTCACACCGCGCTGCGTGTTTAGCAATTTTTGACCAAAAATGTCATGACCCCTGTGCCCCACCCGCCTATTCACCGATCTTACCCTTAGCGACTTTTTTTTGTTTCCCTGAATGAAAAAATCCTCACAGGAAAATGTTTTGCCATTGTGGAAAAGGTGAAACAAAAAACATCAGAAGCACTAAAAGGCATCAAAATTAACAAGTTCAAAAATTGTTTTGGGCAGTGGAGAAAGTGTCTGGATAGCTGTATTGCATCAAACAGAGAGAGTACTCTGAAGGTGACAAGCTTAAACATGAAAGAATAAATACACAATTTTTAATAAATCCCAGGTTTTTGGTTTTCCCCTTGCATAATTCATCAATGTGATTTCTAAAAAAAAAAAAAAAAAGTGGTACTATGTAAAAGAAAAATAACCTTGATTTTTCATATTAGATGAAACATGCTCATTCCCAAGCTCCCTAGAGGAAAAAAATGAAGACCCTGTCAAGAAAATACCGACACCACTATAATTGGTGAGTTCATCGTTCATGATTTGGAAGTTGATCTCCAAGAAATTGAAGAGAAATTCTCCTTTCTCACAGAAGGCAAAAATAATTTCAATTTGTGTTAAAACACTATCCTTTAAGAAGAAACGGAGAGCATTAATTCTGAAGAGAAAAGGGAACGCAAGTCATAAGGAGATTGGGAATTAAACACACGCAGATGATCTGTCTCGTCATAGTTTATCTCTAAATAAAAAAATTGATTGATGACTTAGACTCATGTTGATGAGTAATGATGGATGGATGTAACACTAGCTTGTGTGCCCAGATACACAAAAACAAACGATATGCTACTTCATGACTCTGAGAAGGTAGTGCCAAGACAGGTATTTAAAGTACAGAAGTACTTCCATATTATTGCTGCCCTTACAGAGACAGGACATTGGTTAGGGACCATATTTTATCTAGGCTAACCCCTTATCATACAGATGGGAAAGGTGAGTCCTGGAAAAATTATTATTATTTATTTTAAGGATGGGGGTGCAACTCAGGGTTCGGTACAGAAGTGGTCATCGTACAGGCGAGGTTTGGGCCTCCCATGAGTCCCACTTCTCCTGGTTTGGGATCAAGTACCCTTATTAGTGTTATGTGCTCCCCATCCCCCGACAGCGACCCTCTTCTGCCAATCCCTTTCATGCAGTATTGTGATAAATGTTTAGGGTCTGCTCGTGAGTGAGAATATGTGGTAATTCGTTCTTTGTTCCTGTGACAGGTCACTGAGTATGATGGACTCTAAATCCATCCAAGTTGCTGTGAAGTCTATAATTCTGTCCTTTATAGCTGCGTCATATTCTACCGTGTACTTGCACCACATTTTTTTTTTATCCAGTCCAGTTTTGATGGGCAGCATGGTTGATTACATGTTTTTGCTATTGTAAATTGTGTTGCAATAGACATGCATGCGCAGGTATCATTTTTGCAGAATGATTTGTGTTCCTCTGGGTGGATACCCAAAAGGGAGATTGCTGGCATGTATGGGAGGTCGATTTTTAGGTCTTTTAGAAATTGCCACAGTGTTTTTTCCACAGAGGTTGTACTAGCTACACTCCCACCAACAGTATAGAAGCACTCCTTTTCTCCACATCTTCTCCAGCATCTGTTGTTTATTGATTTATTTATTTTATGTTATTTTTTGAGTTGGGGTCTCACTCCGTTGCCCAGGCTGAAGTGCAGTGGCACACTCAAGGCCACTCTGGGGGTGGATCCGCTGGGCTCAGGCAGTCCTTCCACCTCAGCCTTCCAAGTAGCCAGAACTACAGGCGAGTGCTACCATGCCCGGCTAATTTTATTTATTTATTTATTTATTGTAGAGATGAGGTCTCACCAAGTTGCCCAGGCTGTTCTCAAACCCATGGACTCAGGCAGTCCCCTCACCTCGGCCTCCCAAAATGCTGGGATTACAGGCTTGAGCCACTGCGCCCGGCCTGTTTATTGATTTATTAATGATGGCCATCCTGACCGGAGTTAGGTAGTATCTTAGTGTGATTTTGATTTGCATTTCTCTGATGATTAATGAGACTAAGCATTTTTTATGTATCTGTTGTCTGCTCATGTGTCTTCTTTTGAGGGGTGTCTGTTCATATCTTTTGCCCATTTTTTAATAGGGCGCTGTTTGGTTTTTTTTTCCTTTTGGCACATTTGAGCTCCTTGTAGATTCTGGCTATTAGGCCTTTGTCAGATATACAGTTGGCAACTATTTTTTCCCATTCTGTGGGCTGTCTCTCTGCTCTTTTGATGGTTTCTTTTGTTTTGCAGAAACTTTTAAGTTTGATGAGGTCCCACTTGTCTATCTTCTCTCTTATGGCATGGACTTTTGGGGTCTTGATCAGGAACTGGTTGCCACGGAAAAATGATTACCACAGAACTAGTGAACTTTGCCACGTATTTTTGGTTTTGACTTTTGCTTAATTCTTTTAGGTTTTGCCAAAGAACACATTCTAAGCCTTTCCACTTTCGTTTGACTGTTTTGTTTTGAGGATTTTTGGAGATAATTAATGTCTCTTGACAAAATTTCTGTGTTTATTGCTGCTCAATCGGCTCTGAATTTTCTGAACATCTCCCAAGGTGTTTCAACATTCTTTGGTAAACTTTGCTGAGGCATTTTTACATCATAGATTCTTTCAGTTTTCTGTTCTCTCACTCTCTTTCCCTCTCTGTGCATTCTAGGACCCACTTGATATTTCATTCTTAACATATGTAATCTTACAATATTTCTCAGCACACTGAGGGAATTATTTTTTTCAAGTGGCTTTATCCTACAGACTAATTCTTTTCCTGAAGACTTGTGAGAGGTGATAAAATTCAGTAAAAACTTAATTATCTAAGAGACATTTCAATATCATCTATTATCAAGATTTATTTGTAATAATAAAATTAGTGATTTTTAATATTCTCTGATAAAAATTGTGGTCACCATTTAAAATCTTGGGACCAGTAGCGTTTTGAATTTATTTATTTATTTATTTATTTTTTGATATTTTGGGATATATGCATCTACATAGTGAAATAGTTTGAGGATGGAATTCAAGTTTAAACATAATATTTATTTATGTTTTATATATTCCTTGTACATACAGCCTGAGGGTAACATTATGCGCTATTTCAAATAATTTTGTTCATGAAAAAAGTTTTGACTGTGTTTTGATTGTAACCTATTACACAAGGCCAGGTGTGGAATTTTCCACTTGTGGCATCATGTCAGTGCTCACAACGTTTTGTATTTTGGAGCATTTTTTATTTTAGATTTCAAACTAGGGATGTTCAACTTGTACATATATTACTAAATTATAATTCAAAATATGAAAACATTGTTGGTAGATATATTACTTTTAGAGCCTCAACTATATCTAATTTTTGGTAACATATAAATTATAGAATTAAGGATTTATCTTTTATCTGATATATGTCAACAGATGAGGTTGAATTGAATTTTGAGGGAACGATAAGGCTGTCCTGGCAGACTATTAAATCTCACCTACAATTCATCGTACACAAACAGAAAAGCAAGAAAATTGCTTTGACAGCAAAATTAGCAAATAGATATATAATACTTCTATTTAGCAATTACCTGACTATCAAACTGTATATCTTAATAAAGCTGCCAACTTGGTAAATTTCTCCCTGACTCATTATGCTCATGTAAAAAGCAGCAGATTTATGAATCTAAAAGGTTATTAATGTACCTGTCACATTACAATACACAAGAACCAGTCCCACGGAACTGCTTCCTTCTGCATCAATATAGTAAAGCCCGGAAGGCTTCCCTCTGTGCTTATGGGGTCCACCTGACTGCTCACAGAGACTTAGAGAACTGTCTAGCAGAGTGAGATGAAATGGAATGAATCTGTAAATATGTCTTCATTAAGCATTAAAGGTTTTCATTTCTGAATTATTCTATCTGAATTATTAGATAGAATAAAATAGGCTGCAGTTTTTAAAAATGTAAATTCATTTTTTTTTTTACCAAACATGAATGAGTTTACCTAGTCAAAATTAATATATGTGCTTGAATGTTTGTTAGGTATTGCACCAGTGTTTATTATTTCTTTATATTTTGAACATGGACATAGTGTATTTACATTCAGACATGAAGGCATGCTTACAGTGGAAGTGTGATGCCATCATCCAGTGACAGTCATTTTTCAATGACTGTCGGTATATTTTCTCAAGATTCTGAAGCACAGTGTAAAAGATTGGAAAAGGTTTCACAAGGAAATGTGTGGATACACATCCTACATGCTATGAAAGCACCAGGCTCTTCTCAAAGTCATACTAACTGGTCTTCAACATTAAACCCTCTAAGTAAAGAACTAAATCAGTCTAGTAATAGCCTATGATAACTGAACATCTGAAGTATATTTGTTTAACCCCCCCAAATAATTAGTTATTATCCAATAAATATGTTAAGAATATTTTTAAAATTTTTCTGTAATTATACCCTTTGTTCACTTAAAAAACAATTTACAAACAAAAAGTAGTTATTTCAAAATGTAGAAAAGGCCATCAAATGAGCAACTCCTTGTCATGAAAACCATTTAAGATGGAGTGGAAGGCTGAGTTAAAACAGTAATGCTTTTAACTATTTTGCAAATAAAAATCCAAGATAATTAAAATCCAGAACAAAAGAGAAAATATTTAAATAAGATACAACTCCTCAGTATTTTAATTTATTCTGAATCATAATTGAATATTTTAATTTGTACAATAAATATTTCACTACACGCATGATATGGAATTAATATCTGCAGGTGATGGGCCCTGTTAATTTTCAGAACAAGTTTGAATGAAAGCTCAGCAGGGTGGCATCTCCCTTGCAGAGCACTTGATGAGGAGCAGGAGGAAACCATGTGAAGACGCAACAGGAAGCTAATGGCTCCTGGGAGAAACTGCATGATTGATGCTGTCATGGTGTTGACCCTCTGGCTAAAAGCCTTGAGATTACACTTCTTATGTCAGCCGATTTTCATATCGTCCAAACAGGACTTAATTAATGTCTGGGGAAGACAAAAAAAGTGCACAGATAAAAATCATCCCTCCCAAAAGAGACAAAATGCATTTATGTCATTGTTGGAACTACATTTTATCTTTCCTGGAGACTTACTGGGCAGGGGAACAAAAAAGCTTTCAAAGATTTAAGGGAAACTCAGAAAGGGGTACAGAAATCTATTTCTCTCATTTTGAGAAATAAGACATTTACTTTTTTTTAGGGGATATTTTTACTGAAACACAAGGAATTTGATCTAAGTCCTGTTGCTGACTGCACAGAAAGTCAACCACTGGGATAAGGATTGCCAGAGAAGCCTTTTTATCTGGCTGGTATTAGTCAAGGAGATTGTCTCAAATTCGTCTGCCTGTCCTACTGAAATCGGGTCTTGTCTGGTGGGGCTGGAATGTAGAAAACAGAAACCAGGGAAGGGTAAGAAAGAGGAGATTGTGAATAGGAACTGGGGAGAGATAAGGAAGAGGAGTTGGCCAACAGGTGGATTCTGGCATCTCATTGTCTGCATTGACAGTTGATCTGGTGAATTGCAGTTTCTTGATACAGTAGGCCTGAGGGGCGGTTTCCTGAGAAAGAAACCAGGTAAGACAAATGTAAGTCTTAATCTTTAGGGTCAGGAAGGTCAATTTCTATGTTTATTTTAAAACACAACAAAGCAAAACTGTAACTGGTGAGTTGGGCCAGCTTCAGCTCCCCTTTGTATTCATCAGTTTCTCACCATGGGGCATCTGATCATTGATCTTTCTGACTGCTTCTCGCTGAGGAGGGCTGTGGTGGAACAGTGATGAGGCCTGAAGACTGGCACCTGCAACTCGGAGTACTTACACACAAGCTAAATGTAAACAGTATATTGTCTAGGTATGATTGATAGATAATCCGAACTTAAAAAAAAGATGCCAAAAATTATGGAGCAGATCTCCAGGGAGAGATCCAAGAGAACAACCCTAAAAAGTATGATTTTCAAAAACCATAAGCAAAAAAGGAGGGTTAGTATTCCTGTCACAAAGCCAGTCACCCATGGCTTGCATACGAAGCATTTCAGATGCTCTGTCTGAGGTGCGCCTCTTGGCATTTATAGGTGAAGTCAGACAG
>NW_007147381.1:0-17906 GCF_000164805.1 Carlito syrichta
TAGTGGGAAGGCTGAGGCGGAAGGATCGCCGGAGCCCAGCAGGTCGAGGCTGCAGTGGCCAGGAGCGGCCACTGCACTCCAGTCTGGGCGACAGAGTGAGACTCCGACTCAAAAAAAATTAAAATAAAATAAAAAATAAAAGGTGGAGTAGGTAAAAACCTCCCTGGCACACAGAAAATCAAAGCAGGAAGCAAACAGAAGTGACCTTAAATCCATCGGCTCCTCAAAAATGTTCAACCACTTATGCATTTTCTTCCCAAACTCCAAACTCTCACCCTTAGGTCCTCCCTAAATCTGGAACATAGCTTCTCCCAAACCTTCTCCACTGCTCATTAAGGCTCCCTGTTGGATGAGACCTCCGCTTTATCACTGGATTCGTTACCACCCAACCCTGTCCCAGCTGGAAAGGAAAACAACAGCAAAAACACAAAATACAATTCTGGGATCCATGAGATATGCACAAAGTTATCAATATCAAACATTTTTTAAAAATTATACCGAAACGTAAAATGAAGTAAAAGAAAGTACTTAGAACAATTAGCAGGTTTTTTTCAAATAACACTTGCAACTTAATTTCCATGTCACTCTATTTTCAGAGATTGAAGAGCCAAGACAGTCTTACAAGGGGGAACCTAAAAACATCCCAGGATTTATTTAGAAAAAATTGTGTATTTATTCTTGCATGTTTAAATTCCAGTCACTTTCAAAGGGTTCTCCGTTTGGTGCAATATACCTGTTGAGACGCTTTTTCCACTGCTCAGAACAATTTTTGTATTTGCCAGTTTTGACGTCTTTTAGTGCTTCTGCCATTTTTGTCTCACCTCTTTCAAACTGGCAAAATATTTCCCTTTGAGGACTTTTTCCATCCGGAAGAACAAAAAAAATCACTGTGGACAAGATTAGGCGAATAGAGAGGGTGGGACACAGGGCCATGCCATTTTGGGGCAGAAACTGCTGAACACTCAGCATGACATGCAGTCATAGATCACTCTTTACGGAACAGGCAAATGTGTTGAAAGGATCTCCAGAAGAAAAAGTTTACTGAAGCTGAATGCAGACTCTCAAAACAACACTAGCTTGTACACTGATGCTGATGGGCTCCTAGAACACTTACTTAGCTGGGGAAGCCTGGGCACTGTAAGAAAAAGAATGATTTATTGTCACAGCAAGCCACGAGCTGTACGGAACTGCTTTTTGCTGAGTCACTTCCTGCTTCTTGTTCTCTTTTTGTGGCCCTTTACTTTGGTGGACTTTTTCATTTAAACTTCGATGGGAACCAGTAAGAATAAAATCTTGTAAAGCCAATCGGCAAATAGGACATGCCTATGTTAATCAATTAATAAATAGGACGTGCAAATGAACTAACCAGGTAACCCAATCAATATACCGCATGTAGGTGACGTCTGGGAAAATGATGTAACCTCTGGAAGTACCCAGCCTATGGGGAAACGGGAGGCACTTGCATTTTACGGCTTAAATACTCTGACTGAAACTGCTGCTGTGTGCCTGTTCACCTGAGGGACACTCGTTCTTGCAAGAGCATTATTTTAAAGACACTGCTTCACTCTATTGATTTCCGAGTCTTCTTGTCTTTGAATATCCCAGTCTGGAAGTGGGGGTGTCCCCTAGGGTCCCCATTTCTAGCAGGTACTACAAGAGACCTGCCCTCCAAAAAATAATTATGATTTTTGGGGGGTTCTCTCCCCATACACCTTAACGTAAAACTGTGTGTTTGCACCTAAATCTCTCTTCTTCCCTCTAAAATAGGAAATAAAAATTTTAAGTACCAAATGTTTTTTGATTCATGGAAGATTGTTTAAATGTTCTAAAAGATTTAAAGGACTATGAGAACAAGTTTTTAAAAGTTATGTGAAAAAGTAGACTCTTAAAGAGAGATATAATAAATAAGAAAAATATAAATGTCTTTCTCAATGATTTTAGCCACTGTCTCACAGTCCTCCTCTGTGCCCTAAAATTCAATTCTTAGTGACTTTCACAGGCTGTAGGCCATCCTTCCCATATGCTGACAACTCAGTTCTTCAGCCTATGAGTATCTATTTTCAAACATGCGCTTCATATTGGTCATTGCTTTCTTTAACTACCCACAATCATGGCTTCAATTTAGAATGTCTGTGGTGCCAACACCACATTACCTCTTGCCATGGAGACAGTATTGCTTGATTGACTCTGTAGTGTATATATATATTTTTTTTAAAGTGAAAAAAAGAAAAAACTTTTATTTGAGGAATGCAAATTCTAAAAAAATTAAATCAGGCTCAGACACACATTGAGACCACAATCACATACTACTCCCCCTTCAAGCTAAGTTCTCATCTCTTAAAACTGCTTGCTCCTGCGCCTTTGGGAGGCTGAGGTGAGTGGATTGCCTGAGCCTGCGGGTTCGAGACCCACTTGGGCAACTTGGTGAGACTTCATCTCTACAGTAAATCAAAAAATGAGCCGGGCATGGAAGCGCATGCCTGTAGTTTCAGCTACTTGGAAGGCTGAGGCGGAAGGATCGCGGGAACCCAGCAGGTCGAGGCTGCAGTGGCTGGGAGCGGCCACTGCACTCAAGTCTGGGCGACAGAGTGAGACTCCAATTCAAAAAAAAAAAAACTGCTTGCTGTTGCCGCAAGTAGTTATAAACGGACTGAATAACGCTGCACCGCAAACTATGACCCACACCCTGTAACTTCACAGTGTATAGCCAATCTCTAATTAATGTTATTTCTGTAAATCAGTGAGAATTCCGGACAACACTTTGGATCAACCCATTCCTTGTCCTTTTTTTCTTTTGCCTTTAAAAACTTGCCTGTAACAAATGCCCAACGGAGCTCATATGCAAGGTTACTTGCATCTGAGTCTTCCAGGCAGCTGTCCTCATTTTGGTTCAAGTGAACTCTTTAAGTTATACAGAGTGCCAAAAAAATGCACACACATTTTAAGAAGGGAAAAAACTGTATTAAAATTGTAGATTAATACAAGCCACGTTTGATTTCTGCAATTACAAGAGTGCTCAAAGTGGTTACCATCAGTGTCCAGGCACTTCTGATTACAGCAAACTGAAAGTAATACATAGATAACATCACTTAAAATGTGTATATATATATATATTTTTGACACCCCTCATATTGTGTGCCTCAGCCTCTTCCTTTGAGATGGAAAAAAGCATAGGATTTTGGAGGTCAATGTTGAACAAAACTGCCATATTTGGAAAGTCTTCTGCATATAATCGACTCATCAGAGCTATATGTAATTGAGACAGATGTTACCTCATTCCACAGTTCTACAAAATATAACACTGTCCTCCTTTTCGACTCTAAGCCAATCAAAGCCTTCTGAAAATAGTAAGTCCGTCTGGGATATTTATGTGCATTAACTTTGTTTTAAACATTTTAAAAGTGCCTGCTTTGCTGTAGCAGTTGTTAGGCATGCATATGAGGAAGTGTACAAGTTGCAAGTACGAAGACAAGCTTTTTCCTGATGTTTCTGTAGAAAGAGATTTTTCAAACTCATAATTATTTTCATACTCGTAATTATTTTCATTTCCTTCACCCAAATTAAAAAGGAAATTATTGTCTATGTATTTATCTTTTCAGTTAATGCTTTCCTCATTTCTGTCTGTATGTATTTATTTCTCTCATTTTCAAATAAATGTTTAGGATATATATGTTCAGACCACGTGGACTACATGTCATTGCAACTCTTGTTGATTATAAATATATCACCCAGTGTCAGCAGCTCACACAAAAGGCCTTTGGATTCATAATGGCTATAGGAATGACAATGGACAAAAATTCTAATATATTCAAGGCTGTAATCCCAGCACGTTGGGAAGCCGAGGTGAGGGGATTGTCTGAGCCCACAGGTTCTTGCACAGCCTGAGAAACTTGATGAGATTATCTCTACAATAAATCAAAAATTAGCCGGGTGCGGTAGCGTGTGCCTGTAGTTCCGGCTACTTGGAAGGCTTGGATCCTCTGAGCCCTGCAGGTAAACTCTGGGGTGTCTGTGAGCATGCCACTTCATTCCAACCTGGGCAATGGCATGAGACTCCAACTAAAAAAAAAAATTCTAATATATTTCTCCCACACTGGTTACTTTTTTTAAATTAAAAAAAAAAACAAACAAAAAAAAACCTGCCAAATTGTATAACAGAACAAAGGCTTTTTGGATCCTTCCCCATTCTATAAAGATGCCCTCGTGGAGCACTGATGCTGCATTTGTGCATTGTTGCCCAGCTGCATAAGAGCCCAGGCTTCAGGGAGTAAGACGTGCCTGGAAGTTTTCTTGTTTCTACTACGTATGTGTTGTCAGGTTCTTTAACTTCTATAAAAATTTATTTTATAAAATTATCAATTAACATGAGTATTTGCCAAGCTGGAGGGGGCAGGGAACAGTCATACGGAGATTTTTTTTCTAATAGATTACATTTCCATCATTCGGAAAATCAGAACAACAGGGAGCTGTGAAATGTCTGACTGACAAATTTGCATTAGAATGAACAACCATGGGGATAGCAAACTACTGACTTAACAGCAACCTGGAGGTAAGGAAAGGAGAGAGAACATTGCCTGGGCTATATCAGTGACTGAGGCTCAGGGTGCCCGTGGAGAGCAACTGATAATGTCTAAGAAACTAATGCAATTTTTAATTCAGCAAGAAAAGAGCTTGTTAGATCATCTAGCTCATTTATTCGTTGAAAAGTGCTGTGAGTTTTCCTATAGAAATCTGAATCCAAAATATTTTTTCTTTAATCATGTTCTCAGATTTACAAAGAAAATGTCTAAAATAGACTTTTTTCCCCCGCATATTTCCTACTCTATATTTACCCTCAGGGTTTTTCTCTCAAATGAATCAAATATAAAGAGAACCTTGTAGAATACTAAGTTGGGTTTTGGAGTTATCAATCAAATGCTATTTTTCTCATTTTTATCATGGTTTGTAGCACAGTGAAAAAAAATGATGCCTGAATAGCTCACATTGGCAGGTCGACAGTATAAATGATTTGCAGTTACACGTGGTTAAAATTTAATAATACAAAAAAATCCTCAGTGAAAAGAAGGATTGAGAACACGTCTGTAAAATGTTTTCTTAAGAGCAGAATAGTTAAGGAGTGATAATATGAGATGTGCGCGCATGTGTGTATAAAATCTCCCTTAAGGCAAAGCCTTTTATAATAATACTAATATTCAGAAAGCCCAAACAAAGGCACAATCATGTTATGTTTCCCTAATTGTTCAAAACTTATCTGCAAGATTGTAAGAATGTTAGAAACGGAGGGAAGAAATAGACCAAGAAATTATAAGTAACCGGTAAAATGGAAATGCATATAGTTGATGCTCACTACCATTAGCATCGTAAGTTAGACTTGGAGAATAATTTTAAGGATGTCTAAATGCTGAAACAGTTTCTATGATGTGGTTGAGTCAGAAACTTCTGAACATGTTCACTCTGACTCACCCCAGCTTGTCTGACCCACAGGGAGGGTGACTCTTACCTGACCCCTGTCTTTCTTCTAAAGAGGGAACTTGCAGTTTAGCAAGCTAAATTATTTTAATTTCATTACTTGATGGGGTTTGGCAGTGTAAATAATAACATTTACTATGTTATATAAAATCCTGTTTCAATTAATTTGCCACATTACGTATATTTTGCAATTATTCAACTTTTTCTTAGACTTTATAACATTTCTATAAAACAGGGTAAAATGTCTTATATGAAGGGGAACCCCAAAAACCTCGGAATTCTTTTTTGCAGGTCAGGCCCTTTGTGGTACAGGCTTCTCCTGCTAGCTAAGTGTTCTAGGAACCCATCACCTGCAGTGTACCAGCTAGCGTTGTTATGTGAGGCAGCGTTCAACTTCAGTGAATTATTTTTGGAGTTCAGTTTTTGCCATTTCATAATGGGAGATTTACAAGCCTACCTGCTCACACCGCGCTGCGTGTTTAGCAATTTTTGACCAAAAATGTCATGACCCCTGTGCCCCACCCGCCTATTCACCGATCTTACCCTTAGCGACTTTTTTTTGTTTCCCTGAATGAAAAAATCCTCACAGGAAAATGTTTTGCCATTGTGGAAAAGGTGAAACAAAAAACATCAGAAGCACTAAAAGGCATCAAAATTAACAAGTTCAAAAATTGTTTTGGGCAGTGGAGAAAGTGTCTGGATAGCTGTATTGCATCAAACAGAGAGAGTACTCTGAAGGTGACAAGCTTAAACATGAAAGAATAAATACACAATTTTTAATAAATCCCAGGTTTTTGGTTTTCCCCTTGCATAATTCATCAATGTGATTTCTAAAAAAAAAAAAAAAAAGTGGTACTATGTAAAAGAAAAATAACCTTGATTTTTCATATTAGATGAAACATGCTCATTCCCAAGCTCCCTAGAGGAAAAAAATGAAGACCCTGTCAAGAAAATACCGACACCACTATAATTGGTGAGTTCATCGTTCATGATTTGGAAGTTGATCTCCAAGAAATTGAAGAGAAATTCTCCTTTCTCACAGAAGGCAAAAATAATTTCAATTTGTGTTAAAACACTATCCTTTAAGAAGAAACGGAGAGCATTAATTCTGAAGAGAAAAGGGAACGCAAGTCATAAGGAGATTGGGAATTAAACACACGCAGATGATCTGTCTCGTCATAGTTTATCTCTAAATAAAAAAATTGATTGATGACTTAGACTCATGTTGATGAGTAATGATGGATGGATGTAACACTAGCTTGTGTGCCCAGATACACAAAAACAAACGATATGCTACTTCATGACTCTGAGAAGGTAGTGCCAAGACAGGTATTTAAAGTACAGAAGTACTTCCATATTATTGCTGCCCTTACAGAGACAGGACATTGGTTAGGGACCATATTTTATCTAGGCTAACCCCTTATCATACAGATGGGAAAGGTGAGTCCTGGAAAAATTATTATTATTTATTTTAAGGATGGGGGTGCAACTCAGGGTTCGGTACAGAAGTGGTCATCGTACAGGCGAGGTTTGGGCCTCCCATGAGTCCCACTTCTCCTGGTTTGGGATCAAGTACCCTTATTAGTGTTATGTGCTCCCCATCCCCCGACAGCGACCCTCTTCTGCCAATCCCTTTCATGCAGTATTGTGATAAATGTTTAGGGTCTGCTCGTGAGTGAGAATATGTGGTAATTCGTTCTTTGTTCCTGTGACAGGTCACTGAGTATGATGGACTCTAAATCCATCCAAGTTGCTGTGAAGTCTATAATTCTGTCCTTTATAGCTGCGTCATATTCTACCGTGTACTTGCACCACATTTTTTTTTTATCCAGTCCAGTTTTGATGGGCAGCATGGTTGATTACATGTTTTTGCTATTGTAAATTGTGTTGCAATAGACATGCATGCGCAGGTATCATTTTTGCAGAATGATTTGTGTTCCTCTGGGTGGATACCCAAAAGGGAGATTGCTGGCATGTATGGGAGGTCGATTTTTAGGTCTTTTAGAAATTGCCACAGTGTTTTTTCCACAGAGGTTGTACTAGCTACACTCCCACCAACAGTATAGAAGCACTCCTTTTCTCCACATCTTCTCCAGCATCTGTTGTTTATTGATTTATTTATTTTATGTTATTTTTTGAGTTGGGGTCTCACTCCGTTGCCCAGGCTGAAGTGCAGTGGCACACTCAAGGCCACTCTGGGGGTGGATCCGCTGGGCTCAGGCAGTCCTTCCACCTCAGCCTTCCAAGTAGCCAGAACTACAGGCGAGTGCTACCATGCCCGGCTAATTTTATTTATTTATTTATTTATTGTAGAGATGAGGTCTCACCAAGTTGCCCAGGCTGTTCTCAAACCCATGGACTCAGGCAGTCCCCTCACCTCGGCCTCCCAAAATGCTGGGATTACAGGCTTGAGCCACTGCGCCCGGCCTGTTTATTGATTTATTAATGATGGCCATCCTGACCGGAGTTAGGTAGTATCTTAGTGTGATTTTGATTTGCATTTCTCTGATGATTAATGAGACTAAGCATTTTTTATGTATCTGTTGTCTGCTCATGTGTCTTCTTTTGAGGGGTGTCTGTTCATATCTTTTGCCCATTTTTTAATAGGGCGCTGTTTGGTTTTTTTTTCCTTTTGGCACATTTGAGCTCCTTGTAGATTCTGGCTATTAGGCCTTTGTCAGATATACAGTTGGCAACTATTTTTTCCCATTCTGTGGGCTGTCTCTCTGCTCTTTTGATGGTTTCTTTTGTTTTGCAGAAACTTTTAAGTTTGATGAGGTCCCACTTGTCTATCTTCTCTCTTATGGCATGGACTTTTGGGGTCTTGATCAGGAACTGGTTGCCACAGAAAAATGATTACCACAGAACTAGTGAACTTTGCCACGTATTTTTGGTTTTGACTTTTGCTTAATTCTTTTAGGTTTTGCCAAAGAACACATTCTAAGCCTTTCCACTTTCGTTTGACTGTTTTGTTTTGAGGATTTTTGGAGATAATTAATGTCTCTTGACAAAATTTCTGTGTTTATTGCTGCTCAATCGGCTCTGAATTTTCTGAACATCTCCCAAGGTGTTTCAACATTCTTTGGTAAACTTTGCTGAGGCATTTTTACATCATAGATTCTTTCAGTTTTCTGTTCTCTCACTCTCTTTCCCTCTCTGTGCATTCTAGGACCCACTTGATATTTCATTCTTAACATATGTAATCTTACAATATTTCTCAGCACACTGAGGGAATTATTTTTTTCAAGTGGCTTTATCCTACAGACTAATTCTTTTCCTGAAGACTTGTGAGAGGTGATAAAATTCAGTAAAAACTTAATTATCTAAGAGACATTTCAATATCATCTATTATCAAGATTTATTTGTAATAATAAAATTAGTGATTTTTAATATTCTCTGATAAAAATTGTGGTCCCATTTAAAATCTTGGGACCAGTAGCGTTTTGAATTTATTTATTTATTTATTTATTTTTTGATATTTTGGGATATATGCATCTACATAGTGAAATAGTTTGAGGATGGAATTCAAGTTTAAACATAATATTTATTTATGTTTTATATATTCCTTGTACATACAGCCTGAGGGTAACATTATGCGCTATTTCAAATAATTTTGTTCATGAAAAAAGTTTTGACTGTGTTTTGATTGTAACCTATTACACAAGGCCAGGTGTGGAATTTTCCACTTGTGGCATCATGTCAGTGCTCACAACGTTTTGTATTTTGGAGCATTTTTTATTTTAGATTTCAAACTAGGGATGTTCAACTTGTACATATATTACTAAATTATAATTCAAAATATGAAAACATTGTTGGTAGATATATTACTTTTAGAGCCTCAACTATATCTAATTTTTGGTAACATATAAATTATAGAATTAAGGATTTATCTTTTATCTGATATATGTCAACAGATGAGGTTGAATTGAATTTTGAGGGAACGATAAGGCTGTCCTGGCAGACTATTAAATCTCACCTACAATTCATCGTACACAAACAGAAAAGCAAGAAAATTTGCTTTGACAGCAAAATTTAGCAATAGATATATAATACTTCTATTTAGCAATTACCTGACTATCAAACTGTATATCTTAATAAAGCTGCCAACTTGGTAAATTTCTCCCTGACTCATTATGCTCATGTATAAAAGCAGCAGATTTATGAATCTAAAAGGTTATTAATGTACCTGTCACATTACAATACACAAGAACCAGTCCCACGGAACTGCTTCCTTCTGCATCAATATAGTAAAGCCCGGAAGGCTTCCCTCTGTGCTTATGGGGTCCACCTGACTGCTCACAGAGACTTAGAGAACTGTCTAGCAGAGTGAGATGAAATGGAATGAATCTGTAAATATGTCTTCATTAAGCATTAAAGGTTTTCATTTCTGAATTATTCTATCTGAATTATTAGATAGAATAAAATAGGCTGCAGTTTTTAAAAATGTAAATTCATTTTTTTTTTTACCAAACATGAATGAGTTTACCTAGTCAAAATTAATATATGTGCTTGAATGTTTGTTAGGTATTGCACCAGTGTTTATTATTTCTTTATATTTTGAACATGGACATAGTGTATTTACATTCAGACATGAAGGCATGCTTACAGTGGAAGTGTGATGCCATCATCCAGTGACAGTCATTTTTCAATGACTGTCGGTATATTTTCTCAAGATTCTGAAGCACAGTGTAAAAGATTGGAAAAGGTTTCACAAGGAAATGTGTGGATACACATCCTACATGCTATGAAAGCACCAGGCTCTTCTCAAAGTCATACTAACTGGTCTTCAACATTAAACCCTCTAAGTAAAGAACTAAATCAGTCTAGTAATAGCCTATGATAACTGAACATCTGAAGTATATTTGTTTAACCCCCCCAAATAATTAGTTATTATCCAATAAATATGTTAAGAATATTTTTAAAATTTTTCTGTAATTATACCCTTTGTTCACTTAAAAAACAATTTACAAACAAAAAGTAGTTATTTCAAAATGTAGAAAAGGCCATCAAATGAGCAACTCCTTGTCATGAAAACCATTTAAGATGGAGTGGAAGGCTGAGTTAAAACAGTAATGCTTTTAACTATTTTGCAAATAAAAATCCAAGATAATTAAAATCCAGAACAAAAGAGAAAATATTTAAATAAGATACAACTCCTCAGTATTTTAATTTATTCTGAATCATAATTGAATATTTTAATTTGTACAATAAATATTTCACTACACGCATGATATGGAATTAATATCTGCAGGTGATGGGCCCTGTTAATTTTCAGAACAAGTTTGAATGAAAGCTCAGCAGGGTGGCATCTCCCTTGCAGAGCACTTGATGAGGAGCAGGAGGAAACCATGTGAAGACGCAACAGGAAGCTAATGGCTCCTGGGAGAAACTGCATGATTGATGCTGTCATGGTGTTGACCCTCTGGCTAAAAGCCTTGAGATTACACTTCTTATGTCAGCCGATTTTCATATCGTCCAAACAGGACTTAATTAATGTCTGGGGAAGACAAAAAAAGTGCACAGATAAAAATCATCCCTCCCAAAAGAGACAAAATGCATTTATGTCATTGTTGGAACTACATTTTATCTTTCCTGGAGACTTACTGGGCAGGGGAACAAAAAAGCTTTCAAAGATTTAAGGGAAACTCAGAAAGGGGTACAGAAATCTATTTCTCTCATTTTGAGAAATAAGACATTTACTTTTTTTTAGGGGATATTTTTACTGAAACACAAGGAATTTGATCTAAGTCCTGTTGCTGACTGCACAGAAAGTCAACCACTGGGATAAGGATTGCCAGAGAAGCCTTTTTATCTGGCTGGTATTAGTCAAGGAGATTGTCTCAAATTCGTCTGCCTGTCCTACTGAAATCGGGTCTTGTCTGGTGGGGCTGGAATGTAGAAAACAGAAACCAGGGAAGGGTAAGAAAGAGGAGATTGTGAATAGGAACTGGGGAGAGATAAGGAAGAGGAGTTGGCCAACAGGTGGATTCTGGCATCTCATTGTCTGCATTGACAGTTGATCTGGTGAATTGCAGTTTCTTGATACAGTAGGCCTGAGGGGCGGTTTCCTGAGAAAGAAACCAGGTAAGACAAATGTAAGTCTTAATCTTTAGGGTCAGGAAGGTCAATTTCTATGTTTATTTTAAAACACAACAAAGCAAAACTGTAACTGGTGAGTTGGGCCAGCTTCAGCTCCCCTTTGTATTCATCAGTTTCTCACCATGGGGCATCTGATCATTGATCTTTCTGACTGCTTCTCGCTGAGGAGGGCTGTGGTGGAACAGTGATGAGGCCTGAAGACTGGCACCTGCAACTCGGAGTACTTACACACAAGCTAAATGTAAACAGTATATTGTCTAGGTATGATTGATAGATAATCCGAACTTAAAAAAAAGATGCCAAAAATTATGGAGCAGATCTCCAGGGAGAGATCCAAGAGAACAACCCTAAAAAGTATGATTTTCAAAAACCATAAGCAAAAAAGGAGGGTTAGTATTCCTGTCACAAAGCCAGTCACCCATGGCTTGCATACGAAGCATTTCAGATGCTCTATCTGAGGTGCGCCTCTCGGCCTTTATAGGTGAAGTCAGTTTTCCTTCTCAGAGTAAACAGACCTCACAGTGGCTTTTCTCCAGTCCACCGGGCTGGCTGTTCTCTTGGAAATAGCATCCTGTGCGTCTGGATCATATATCTCCATTGTGATTGTTCAGCAGTCAGCCGTGGATCCTTCATCAATCAAAGCATGCTCTACCAATCTGCAGCATTTAAAACCAAAGACTTTACTCCCAAATTAGTTACTCTCTCAATCCGTTTTAGTAAATATTCCTCAGAAGACTGATAATACCCATCTACAAAGTGGAACGATTCCTTTACACTGTACCCTCTGGCTTCAGTAGGTAATTGGTTTTGCCCCTCCTCCACACCTTGGATCCCGCAGGTCACAGAGGTGCTTTCTGGGGCTCTGGTGTAATTTTCCCTCTCGTGGGTGGCTTTGAGGCTAATGATCTGAGCTCATGCAGACCCACGCCTGAGCTTGGTGTGGGCTCAAGGCCTGGCCCAGTACTTTCTTACTTTCATTTTAGCTATCATGGATGACAATAACCAAGGGATTGAATATTTTGCCTTTTCCTTATCCCTCTGTGTTTCCTTATGGATCCAGTGAACCCACATCCCAGGAGTTGAATCCATCTCTGATTTTCACTGCTAACTTTTACTTTTACTAACTGAGTGCAGCACAGCTGCAGCTCCATACTATGGATGACCACATTGCCATTCATGAATCAGAGGTTAATCTATAACAGGTGTACCATGGTTTTCTTCTGAAACAATTTTCTCTCTCCATCTCCCATTTTTACCAAGCATTTCTACCATCAATGTTTCAACAAAAATCATCCCGGAGCCAGTTTATTTTCAAAATAAGTTTTAGTCGTATTATAGTTGGCCTGATTATTTGCACAAAGTGCAGTAAGAATTATTGTCCATCTAGGCTTTTTCTCATAAGGAAATTCGTTTGCAACCTTTTAAAAGCCTCCAGGCCCAAGATTTGCCACCAGGCGGTGCCCACAACCTACCCTACATGAATTCCTCTCCTCTCAAGGTCCTGACACATCTGAGGTTCATGGGCCTAACAAGGAGACACTCTTCACTTACCATAGGTCAATAACCTTGAAAAAGAATCACGCAGACAAGGCATAAAGCCAGTCTCTCTGATGGACTCCCGTTGGCTCTACAAAGTCAATCTCAACCTCCCAAAGCAGTCCACTCTCACTTGAAAACATGTCACCCCAGTCAAAGCTCTGGAAGAATAACCAGTGCTTCCAACTGTGTCCTGCTGCAAAAGAAAACGGACTCCCTCTGAACTTATGCCAACAACCACACTACTATAAATCAAGAACACTCACAAATAGTCTCTGAGTTCTGAAGAAGTCAGTTAAAGAGAAGGAAAACTGCCTCAAATTTTGTTTATGAGTATACTATACTCAATTGTTAAAGGCTATGAATGGCTCAAAAGAAAAAAGTTTTCTTGCCTCTGAAAAACAAAACAAAAAGAAACAACCATGTTTCAAACACACAAAAATTCAGCCTTCTAGTTAATTCAGTCCAGGCAATTAACTCCTGCTCTGCTCAGAATTGGGTCAGTAATCCTCATGAACACATCATGAGAGTCTTAGAAGTTTTCTTTCTTGTCTCACGGCACAATCTCCCAAGTTATCAGAAAGCTGTACTCAAGACCTTGCCATTTTTCATGAACTCCCAGAAAGAAGCAGGTTTTAAGCTGCAGCAGATTTTAAACTGTTTTTTGAGAAGAATAAAAGAATAAAACAGTACTTGTGGATGCTTAGCAGTGTCATACTTAAAGACACAAGAAAATGTGGTCATTTCTTTGGTCTTCAGCAACTTAACAGAATAATAGATTATGTTAATATATTATAATAATTATTACTACTAATAACATATACTAAAACATATAAGAATTTTAGAAATCTTACACAATTTTGAAACGTATAAATAAAGCCTAGAGAAAGTTAAACGTCATTTCATATTTGCCAATGCTTCCTGTATGATTCTAGCATACCAAACAAACCTAGTATGACTCTTTTGGACTTCAGGGGAACGATTTTTTAAAAAGTTACTTTGAGGTAAAAAAGATTGAACTGGAAATCTTGCTTCTAGAAAATTTGTCAAATATCCAAGGTAAAACTTTTGATATCACAAAATAGGATCACAGGTCACTATAAAATAGCCGTTTATGCATCCAAAATGATAAAGCAAAGACCCCACAAAAGAAAAAGTTTACTCTCTGATAGAGGAGACTCAGTTTTTCCAACAAGACCCAAGAAAGATAGCAGGGAGGCCAACTAAATCTCTCTCCCCTCATTTTCCCGTGAAGTTTACTGAAAAGGTAAGCCATAATCTTTTATTATATAATTACTATTAAAGTTTTCTTCAGAAGACAAAACAAATTTTACTCTATAGTGTAGAAGTATAGTATAATATATCATTAATGTCAAAGCCAATTTCAACAAAACCCTATCAACAAATCTATTCAATTCCGATCACTATGACCACATGGCAAGACTTCCACAAACCCTCCACAAGTCCTCACACTCTTTCCGTTAAAGAGCAGATCAAGAAAATCCTGCCGTTCCAACACAGAGGTCCACATGCTGGCTTTGCATCAGTGTGCTTTTGATTTTAATGTTCGATCCACAGAAAGCTGTGAACTAATTTTTATTCCTCAGAATCGGCCCTTACAGTTTCACTGCCCACCGCTTCCACAATAGGCTCTGAGCCTAGAGAGCTTGAAAAGTTTTAATTTCTGGCCCTGTGTCTTACATAAGCGGCTCATTTTGATCACCTTCTTCTCCAAGGTCTGAAAATGAAGCCTCGACTGGAGTGACTTAGCAGGAGTCAGTGCCTTTTTCAGCCCCGTGATCAAAGCCGTGTAACTTAACAGCACAAGGATTAGTTAATAGAACTTTTACCAAAGATGTTAAAAGGATCAGACCATTTGATCAAAACAGAATCACAGGTGATTGTAAAATAATGGTTATGCATTTAACCAAAGTGATAATCAAAGGACTCTAGAAGAAACACAAAAAGTTACATGGATGTAAAAACTTAAATTATTTTTAACGTCAGTTTGTAATAAGTGATGAATAACTCAATGACAATAACTTTATCAAGATAGAAATTATCTTGATAAAGCAGAAAATCTATTTCTTAAGCTATTTACCACAAAGCAAAAACAAAACCAACCAAACAAACAAAAAACAAAACCTTTTGCAGTGTGATTGTTTGTTCTTATGAGAAGCCCAGTTGGATAACCTGAAAGTCAAACCTGATGAAAAGGTTTCTTGAGTAGATCGGACTCCGGAAGACTATATCCAGGCGCATTAGTGAGACAAGAAACTAGAAGAGTAATATCTTGACCAAGGGCATATAGATGGCTCTTATTAACAGCCTGAGAAGTTTTCCAATTACATGGGACGTTTTAGACACATCAATAAAAACCAAGAGTACAGAATCGAGTTATGCTGGAGGAAAACATTGCTTTTTTAGACGTTCAAGATAAACATTTCAGAATCAGGCCACGATGGCAGTTAGAACCAGAGAAAAAAGATTAAGGAGAAAGTTACCATCTCAGGGCTTTTCAGGGAGAAAAACGGAAACCAGCAAGACACAATAAAGTTGTACTTCTGAGAGATGAACTTGAGGAGTTTCAAAAGAAACATTCCAGAATCAAAATAAAAACCTCTTGTACAAGATCCTTCCTCATACAGAATCATTCTGCTTTTCTTATAACCTTTGTCACCAAAAATTAATCTTCATATCCGTAACTTTTTTCCATCTCTCTCTTGTACTTACTGTTTTCTTTCTTCCTTGTTTCATAAATTACCTTTCCAAGTTCATAATTTGAATCAACTTTTTAGATAGCTTCTGAATTATACAAAATTATTTTTTTCTCAATAAAGATACATCTTCTTTGGCACATTTATATGCATAATTTTAACCTGAATTTTCATTCTTAGTGACCTTAATTTTTAGTGAAAAACCTAGGAAGCAAGAAATCCTGAACTGTTTATCAGAGATTAGCATTTTGTAGATGAGAACATTCCACAATTCTTAAGAACTTATTGTTAGGTGCGGTGGTTCATGTCTGTAATCCCAGCACTTTGGGAGGTGGAGGCGAGAGGATTGCCTGAGCTCAGGGGTTCGAGACCAGCCTGAGCAACATGGCAAGACCTCATCTCTACCATAAATCAAAAACTTAGCTGGGCGTGGTGGTGGGTGACTATAGTTTCATTAATTGGAAGGCTGAGGAGGAAGGATTGCCTGAGACCAGTGGGTCGAGGCTGCAATGGCTGTGAGATTGCCACTACACTCCAGTCTGGGTGACAGAGTGAGACTCTGACTTAAAAAAAAAAAAAAGAACTTATTTCCTCATTTTTTAAAATTTGAAAAGACCCAAACATCTAACAAGCATCCAAAATATTTTCAAGATTTTAAATTACAAAAGAAGTTTGCCTACAGCATTTACCCCATTTACATTTCATTCATTATTAGCAATTTATCTAGATTGCTTATGAGAACTGAGATATTAGACAAAGCTAGTCATTATTTCCTTGTTAACTAGTTTTTATAACCTGTGCATATTAGGAGTTCACTTAAGAAACTTAAAGTTAAACATATGGGTATTTTCACCAATAAATCAAAAGATTCAGCTGTATTTATTAAACTAAAATCGTTAAACTAGTCTCATTTATCAAAAAATCACACAAAGATCATTTTGTCCTTGCTGGGTTTACAGTCTTATAACATTCTGTGCCAAACTGTAGCACTTTAAAATATCTAACAGAGACAAACATAAAACTCAGACAAAAATACATTCTGGCAATTCCAAAGACATTTCTAACTTTATTTTACCAATAATCTTAAAACTCATTTGTTTCTTGAAGATTTACTTGTCACATGAACTTGAATAATGCTTGAACTTATTTAATTAATTTATGAACCCTCTTTCATTTATAAGTCAATTTGTTATCCTATAGACAACATAAATATACATGCATAAAACACACCTAAACATGTATACACACATATTCACAAAGATCACTCTAGCTATGAGATAGCAATATAAACTCACTAGTTTATGAACATGTTCACCTGGCTAAACTTGGTGAATGAAGGCTGAGAACCAAAATTTTGTATAAAGGCATTTCCAATAGTAGCTTGATGTTTAATGGCTGAACCTCCTCAGATTCCCAAAAGCATAAGGGCGCCAACAGTACCCCTGAAGTACGTCACGTACTAACCTGGCCCAACCATGCTCACAACAGCAGCATAAAAGCCTGAATACATCTGTCCTGCTTTTTCATTCAAAAGCAAATGAATCCAATTCTAAGACAGCACTGCAATTTAAAGACCTGTGGAGAAGCCAGACTCCAAAAAACTCTGGGGTCAAACAACCTTAAAAAGTGATATCATTTTCCTTTGCTCCATTGGCTCATTACTATATTTAGACTAATTTTGAAGAATGCATCTAAGCGGGCTGTGTTCTGGGACCAAATTCTGATTTCACATGTATCAACACACATGTAACACACACGTAAACAATGATCAAAATACAACTACTACAAAAACTCATTACGACTGATAGTGACCAACAAGCCCCCAAGGTGTCCAAACTAAGATAGTCAGGGTGCTTCCCTCTCTCAGTTGGTTGGGCTTTTTCAATCTTTAAATGGAAAGTCTTTTGAAGTTCCCAACTGAGATAAGCAGATCCTGTTGTCTGGTACCCACAAAAGGCACTCACCAACTGATTGTAGATGCTAAATTCAAAATGCTGTTCTTCCTAGGCAATCAGGAATGTGGTTGGGGACTGGCAATGGTGGTACCAAAGAGGGAGAGAGACCAAAATCCACCTCTAGACAAAA